>NC_069501.1:814337621-814637621 GCF_027579735.1 Bombina bombina
ATCCTGAAAAGAAGAAAAATATACTCTTACCAAATGTATGTTCAACAAAGGCAGATAAAAAAATGATTATTTTGTAATGATAGTTCAGAAAAAAGTTCACAATTTTCCTCCACACTGTCCTGCTGCTCCTTATATTCCACTGGTGTAGAATCTGTGGTAGTAAAACTGAAAAGAATCCCTGTCAAAAGACACAAGAAGACAGGAGCGCAACTCCGTGCACCAAACAGTACACGGATGATCTAAGTGTAGATTTAAAACAATTTTAATGGAAGTAATACATGTAAAAACATCCAAACAAATGATTGCAAACTCACATAGTAGCCCTCAAACATATGAGGTATGTCAGCACATCATAAAATAAGAGGAGTGTATATCCCACTGCTGGTCTTTTCCTCTCTCTCTCCCAAGTTATTCGATAGCCAGCGGGTAAATCCTCTCATGAAAAACGGACCCTCTCTGCTCTCAATGCGATAGACGCTGTACTGCAAATAGCCGGATCCAGTCCAGGTACTAACACAAACGTCAGAGTACGTCCTACGTTGCGTAAAGTGGGCGTGGCCTAACACGTTTCGCGAGGCTCCTCCTCGCTTCGTCAGAGGCAATGCCCACATTGCTTCTCACAGCTTATTTATATCCCTCTATCATGCGTGAGCGATATACATATGCTAATGTCACAATCTATAGGTGGGCTGTTTCTATCACATACAATTGAAACGATCCCTATGATTATACATAAACCACCTAATCTAATGGCAATTAAAATCTAAATACATCAAATACATTGCATACAAAATTCGTAAAATATCACAAAACTGCATTATATGTTAGAGCTGTTCTAATAAACCCCAAATAAATACTCAGAGGCTAGTTTAAAACAAATATATAGATATAAAAATAGTACATATGCATAAGCAATAAGTTAGAAAATCATAATATATGATCTATCTATTTACACCTGCTAAAAAGGATATATTTATATAGACATAATGATATATACTACCTATTTAGAGTTAATCAAAGGGAGAAATATATGATCACTAAAATCGATAGTACATATTTAAAAAGTAAAATAATCAAGATATACAGGACACTAGATAAAACCTATTTGGACTCATCTATATAAGAACTCCCATAGGGAAAGTATAAATCTCTGGGAGATCTGAAGTGACTAAACCCTAGCTGGAATCAGGGCTCCACATATATAGTTAAAATTTTCTAGAGCCCTGAATGCTCTACATTCCCTTAGAGATGCATTGTACATGGGAAAAAATTGATGCTAGGAAAGGGGATTTTCTATTGGGGGGCTAAATAAAATAAAATAGACTAAAAGTACCCTAGAGAAGCGGCTAAATTATTAAATTATTCGTCATATGTCCAGAAATGCTGCTAAATCTATGTCTCGGTTCATACCTCCTGGACCCACAGCTTCAAGCTTGTGGATCCAGTAGGTCTCACGTTGCCTTAAAAGAAGTAGTCTGTCTCCTCCCCTAATGGGGTTTTTTACATGTTCAATTGCTAAAACACTCAAACCTGTTTTATCGCCATCATGGGCTTCAAGAAAGTGTGCTGGTACACCATGATTATCTAGACCGTTCTCTATATTTCTCAGGTGCTCGTTAAATCTGGCCTTCACGGGTCATTTCGTGCGACCTACGTAGATTTTGTCACACGAACACCTTAAAACATAGACAACATAGCATGTTTTACAATTCATCAAACCTCTAATTTTAAATGTATCATCACCTTTTTTCCTTCCAAAGGTACCATTATTCTTTTCCATATGTGCACAGCAATTACAATTCTTCCTGCCACATTTAAAAAATCCCTCTGAGTTTTTCTTTAGCCAGTTTGTGGATTTCTCCGACTTCAGCATACTAGGACTAATTCTATTTTTAACATTTGAGTTTCTCTTAAAAATGACTCGTCCCCTATCGTTCAAAATATCTCTTAATACTGGATCCTGCATGATAATAGGCCAATGTTTTTTCATGGCCTTCTCGATCTCCCTTGATGCTCTATTAAATTTCGTTACAAGTTGTATCTTCCTTTTACTACTATCATGCTTCTTCTTTTTTTAATTATTACTTCCAATAAGATCATCCCTATTCGTATTACCTACGATATTCTGAACTTTAACTAGTTCCTTATTCTCATATCCCTTTGCTAAAAATCTATTTTTAATCACCCCTGCAGCTATTTCATAATCGTCCTGTTTAGTACAGTTACGTCTCGCTCTCTGAAACTGTCCTAGGGGGATATTTCTAAGCCATTTGTCATGATGGCCACTGCTGGCATGGAGATATCCGTTTGTGTCAGTGGGTTTCCTATACAGATTTCGTGTAAACCCTTCCATTTTCTTGTATAATTTCAAGATCTAAAAAGTTGACCCTGTCCTTGCTCCATTCCATTGTAAATTTTAGGTTCTGGCTGATACAAACTTTCAAAGGCAAAAAATACTTAGAAGAAGGAAGAGGATAGAAAAGAGAAATATACAAGGAAAAGACATTTTCAAAGGAAGAATAAAGCTAGGAAAGTAAAGTAAATAAAACCATAATGAGAAACCAGTGTTGCGCTCAGCAGCGGCTCGCATAACCGACCAGAGCTAGTTACTGGTCAGGCACGCGTCTGCATGGACTCTCAGCACAGCACTGAAGGAAATAGACAAAATACATTAAAGAGATAGTATAGCCAAAACCAATCCAATATTCACCTTCAACTAGACTATCCCTCCAAGGGAAAGAATAGGTAAAAGGATTAGAGGAGTACTAATAAAGAAGCTGGTTAGTACAGAACAGATTAAACAATACTCCTAAGTGAGATGCCCAGGAGAGGGGTGTGAGGCCTTCCAAAGCCACTTGAGGGCGAAAGTGACATCGATACTGGGCTGAAAGAGACTGAAGTATGGGAGACAGTTCTGGAGTGTGTTGAGAGGGTTTATGATCCACCTCAAAAGAGGGGGAAAGGATATACTTATGGGGCAACAGCAAAAGTCAAAAAATGTAAGCAAAAAAGACCTCTTTGGAAGAAGGAAAGGTTTAACAGGCTAAAATTTGAATTTCAAATGGCCTAAACGCAGGCTAAATAAAGTTATTTTTAATAGAGCCTTAATACAGGCTTAAAATAGTTACAGAATATAGCCTTAATAGATGAATTAATAGAGCCTTATTTTTATTATTATTATCGGATATTTAAATAGCGTCAACAGATACCGCCGCACAAATTAATACAGGCTTAATATAGCTAGATTTAAAATAGCCTAAAACAGGCTTAAAATATAGTTATATAGAAAATCCTAAGAAGGGATAATATATATATTTGAAAATCCTAATACAAACTATTATATCATATAGCTTAAAGGGACATTAAACACTACATAAATGCTAAATAAAATGATGCATTCATAGAAAATATTAGTCTGAGAATAACATGTAGATGTTTTTTTAAAAGTTTAAATAGATGTTTAAACATTGACAAAATAAGTGTAAAGTTTTAGTGCCTATAAAACAATGGAAGCTGCCATGTTGTAACGTAGGTTACCTTCTCTGCTGTTCCCAATCAGGGACAGTTTTAAATAGGTCACTAGAGTGTGCAGCCAATGACTGTGTGGAATATAACAGTGTTCTGCACTTCCAATTCTAACAGGAACTGAAAAACTCATTTCAGAATGGAATTGCAGGAAAGGGGGACAAAATAAACAATGAAAGTATATAGCAGACTTTTTTATTTATAAATGATGTATCATTTTATATTATTATCTCAAAGTGTTCAATGTCCCTTTAAAGGGACACTGAACTTAAAAAAACAAAGTTCAAAAATAGATAAAATGTTTAAAATTAAGAATATAAAGAACTTAGGAAAGAAACCATATATAATAGTTTTACAGAAAAGTCTTAAACAATATAAACAGAATAGAGACTAAAGAACCTAGGAAAGAAACCATATATAATGGTTTATACTTAGTATATTCTAAAACAAAGATAAACAGATTATTGATCTTAAGCAAAGATAATCACAATACTTTAAAATTTGAGGGGGAAAATGAATACATGACCTGCTGTCTGGAAGCAGCAAAGAAAAGAGGAAGTGCTGGACTTGTTCATTACAGTTTATTAGGCTGCTGTGTGCTGATTGGTGCAGTCTTGTTACTATGCTATTATTATTTTTTTCTCTGTATGTTTTCTTTGCTGCTGCTTGGATTCAGTAAAGATTTGATGCAAAATATGAAGCCTCCTGTCTTGCCATAAAATCTTTGCCTCTCTGCGAGTGGGAACTGCCTTCTTTCATACTCACTAGAATGTGTTAAATAATATGATGTGGGATAATAATAATAATAATAATAATAATAATAATGATGTGCTTCAAATATAACTATTTAGTTAAACTATGTGTAACATTACAAAGTGTCCTACCATGTAAAACCTGGAAAGATAAAACTAGTGTAGTGTTATTTGTGTATATTTGTATTTAAACTATATTCTGACAATAAAGAGTTAAAATAATGAAAAATGGAACATTAATAAAGTTGTGTGTTGGTTGGTGATGGGTAGTGATACTCTATGGGGTATAATCCTTAGTGAAAGAAAACAAAGTATGTGCCTGAAAAAAGTGTACCTAAACTGGTGATTAATAAAAAAATATATAGTTGGAAAGGGGGTGTGATACTTAATAAAAAAAATAGGTAATATGTACCTAAAAAAAGAAAAAAACCTAAGCACCTAAATGGGGTGTCATAATGTGAATGGGTATAGAATAATGGCTAGGAGATGGACTAAAATGGGGGGGGTGGGCGAACCCTAGTTATAATAACTAGATGTGTGCCTAAAAAAGAAAAATAATCCTAACCTCCTAAAAATATTGTTGTCAAAAAGTGGGAGGGTATGTAATATTGGCAGTGAAATGGACTGAGATGAGAGATCACTGAGCTAGTACTAAAAATAACCATAAATTCTACTATTCTGGAGCAAATATTATTCGAAATATCCATTCAGCAATACCTATGTAATGTCCCTTTAAGACATTCCACTCAATTCCTCCTGCCTATAAAACCACTCCCCTTTCTTCACATCATTGCTTGATTATTTTGTGCTTAGCCTGTTGTGTTCAACTTGTCCACATCAGCCACTTTCAAGTCTGACCTCTAATTCAAATGCTTATTTTATTTAAGCAATCTCTATAGTTATGTACTGCTGTGTTACCTTGCTACTTTTTCAACTGTGAAGGATTCTTACTTTGGAACCTGCTTCTCTGCTTCAATCAGCTCAGCATACTGGATCTTTTTCCTTTTGGATTCCTACACTGCATCAAGTCCCGGTCGCAAGGGTCACTTCCTCATTTTTGCTCACCTGCTGCACACTGTCTGCAAAGCTCTCATCTGTTCCTCCCAGCAACCTCTCCCAGGGGTCCATCCGATAAAAATCATCGCCCGCAAAAGCCGGCGACGCCAATATTTGCGCGGGTTTGGTATCCTATATACGGCGTAACCTAGAAGTTACGCGCGTATATTTCTGCCGTCGCCCGTAGTTTTTTGGGCTATAGGCAGGTATACCAAACCCGCGCAGTTTGGTATCCAATATGCAGCGTAAGGACTTACGTGGCGAAAATGGAGAAAACTTACTCCATTTTCACCTCGCCACAAAAAGCAGCCGTAAGAAGCCTTACGCTGACTATTGGAGCCCCGTAACTCCCTAAACTGGCAGCTAAAATAAACCTAACACCTAACGCATGCGCAATGTCTATCTCCCTGTCAACCGCGATCTTCTAAAATAAACCTAACACCTAACGCATGCGCAATGTCTATCTCCCTGTCAACCGCGATCTGCTAAAATAAACCTAACACCTAACGCATGCGCAATGTCTATCTACCTGTCAACCGCGATCCCCCCCCCCCCCCCGAAATCCCTAATAAAGTTATTAACCCCTAAACCGCCGCTCCCGGACCCCGCCGCCATCTACATAAACTAACCCCCTACTGTGAGCCCCTAAAACCGCCGCCATCTACCTTATCTATCCCCTAATTAGAACCCCTTACACCGCTGTCATCTACCTTATCTATCCCCTAATCTGACCCCTTACACCGCCGCCACCTATATAAAAATTATTAACCCCTAATCTAATCCCCCTATACCGCCGCCAGCTATATTAATATTATTAACCCCTAATGTAAGCCCCTTACACCGCCGCCATCTCTATTAAAATGATTAACCCCTTATTTAATCTACCTACCCCGCCGCCAGCTATATTATCTATATTAACCCTAAGTATATTATAGTTAATATAGGTATTACATTATATATATTAACTATATTAACCCTAATTATATTAGGGTTAATATAGTTAATATAGTTACTATAGTATTTATATTAAGTATATTAACTCTATCTAACCCTAACACCCCTAACTAAATTTATATTAAATTAATCTAATTCATTTATAAACTAAAATATTCCTATTTAAATCTAAATACTTACCTATAAAATAAACCCTAAGATAGCTACAATATAATTAATAATTACATTGTAGCTATGTTAGGGTTAATATTTATTTTACAGGTAAATTGTTAATTATTTTAAGTAGGTATAATAGATATTAAATAGTTATTAACTATTTAATATCTACCTAGTTAAAATAATTACCCAATTACCTGTAAAATAAATCCTAACCTAAGTTACAAATACACCTACACTATCAATAAATTAAATAAACTACAAACATCTATCTAAAAATACAATTAAATTAACTAAACTAAATTACAAAAAAAAAAAACACTAAATTACAAAAAATAAAAAAAGATTACAAGATTTTTAAGCTAATTACACCTATTCTAAGCCCCCTAATAAAATAATAAACCCCCAAAATAAAAAAAATTCCCTGCCCTATTCTAAATTAAACAAATTTCAAAGCTCTTTACCTTACCAGCCCTTAAAGGGGCCTTTTGTGGGGCATGCCCCAAAGAATTCAGCTCTTTTGCATACAAATACAATACCCCCCCCATTACAACCCACCACCCACATACCCCTATTCTAAAACCACCCAAACCCCCCTTAAAAAAGCCTAACACTACCCCCCTGAAGATCTCCCTACCTTGTCTTCACCACACCGGGCCGAACTCCTGATCCGATCCGGGCGATGTCTTCCTCCAAGCGGCAAAGAAGAATTCTTCCTCCGGCGATGTCTTCCTCCAAGCGGCAAAGAAGAATTCTTCCTCCGGCGACGTCTTCCTCCAAGCGGCAGCAAAGTCTTCATTCTTCCGGCGGCATCTTCAATCTTCTTTCTTTGCTCCGCCGCCGCGGAGCATCCATCCCGGACGACTACTGAACTTGGAATGAGGTACCTTTAAATGACGTCATCCAAGATGGCGTCCGCCGAATTCCGATTGGCTGATAGGATTCTATCAGCCAATCGGAATTAAGTTAGAAAAATCTAATTGGCTGATTGAATCAGCCAATCAGATTCAAGTTCAATCCGATTGGCTGATCCAATCAGCCAATCAGATTGAGCTCGCATTCTATTGGCTGTTCCGATCAGCCAATAGAATGCGAGCTCAATCTGATTGGCTGATTGGATCAGCCAATCCGATTGAACTTGAATCTGATTGGCTGATTCAATCAGCCAATCAGATTTTTTTAACTTAATTCCGATTGGCTGATAGAATCCTATCAGCCAATCGGAATTCGGCGGACGCCATCTTGGATGACGTCATTTAAAGGTACCTCATTCCAAGTTCAGTAGTCGGCCGGGATGGATGCTCCGCAGCGGCGGAGCAAAGAAAGAAGATTGAAGATGCCACCGGAAGAATGAAGACTTTGCTGCCGCTTGGAGGAAGACATCGCCGGAGGAAGAATTCTTCTTTGCCGCTTGGAGGAAGACATCGCCGGAGGAAGAATTCTTCTTTGCCGCTTGGAGGAAGACATCGCCCGGATCGGATCAGGAGTTCGGCCCGGTGTAGTGAAGACAAGGTAGGGAGATCTTCAGGGGGGTAGTGTTAGGCTTTTTTAAGGGGGGTTTGGGTGGTTTTAAAATAGGGGTATGTGGGTGGCGGGTTGTAATGGGGGGGGGTATTGTATTTGTATGCAAAAGAGCTGAATTCTTTGGGGCATGCCCCACAAAAGGCCCTTTTAAGGGCTGGTAAGGTAAAGAGCTTTGAAATTTGTTTAATTTAGAATAGGGCAGGGAATTTTTTTTATTTTGGGGGTTTATTATTTTATTAGGGGGCTTAGAATAGGTGTAATTAGCTTAAAAATCTTGTAATCTTTTTTTATTTTTTGTAATTTAGTGTTTGTTTGTTTTTGTAATTTAGTTTAGTTAATTTAATTGTATTTTTAGATAGATGTTTGTAGTTTATTTAATTTATTGATAGTGTAGGTGTATTTGTAACTTAGGTTAGGATTTATTTTACAGGTAATTGGGTAATTATTTTAACTAGGTAGATATTAAATAGTTAATAACTATTTAATAGCTATTATACCTAGTTAAAATAATTAACAATTTACCTGTAAAATAAATATTAACCCTAACATAGCTACAATGTAATTATTAATTATATTGTAGCTATCTTAGGGTTTATTTTATAGGTAAGTATTTAGATTTAAATAGGAATATTTTAGTTTATAAATGAATTAGATTAATTTAATATAAATTTAGTTAGGGTTAGATAGAGTTAATATAGTTAATATAAATACTATAGTAACTATATTAACTATATTAACCCTAATATAATTAGGGTTAATATAGTTAATATATATAATGTAATACCTATATTAACTATAATATACTTAGGGTTAATATAGATAATATAGCTGGCGGCGGGGTAGGTAGATTAAATTAGGGGTTAATCATTTTAATAGAGATGGCGGCGGTGTAAGGGGCTTACATTGGGGGTTAATAATTTTAATATAGATGGCGGCAGTGTTAGGGGCTCACTTTAGGGGGTTATAGATATAATATAGCTGGCGGCGGGGTACGGGAGCAGCGGTTTAGGGGTTAATAGCTTTTTTATTGTTAGGATAGTGAGGGGGCATAGCGGATAGAGGGTTAGACGTGTCGGGCTATGTTAGGGAGGCGTGTTAGACTTGTCGGGCTATGTTAGGGAGGCGTGTTAGACAGTGCGGGTGTTTTAGACTTTAGTCAGGTTTTATAGGCGCCGGCAGTTTCTAACGTCACTGGCGACGCCAGAAATTTGTACTTGCGCAGATTTCTGGACATCGCTGGTTTGTCAGACTTACGGCACGTTAGCATCTGACGGCGACTTATATGGGATAGCTCGAGTTGCGAGCTGAAACTGCGGGCGACGCTGGTTCCCTCGCTTGCGCCGCAAACTGCGATCTATATCGGATCGCGCCCCCAGTACCAAGTTGTAAGTAGATTGTTATCTAAAACATTGTTCACTGCTCTGAAAACTGGATCCAGTCCTTTCTTCATCTGCAACTAAGGTACAAACATTCATTAACTATTTATGCCATATCCTCCACCTTTTACAGGCATAACAAGCTGTTATAACCTCTGTTTGCTTAAGCTGCATATTAATCCACTGACTCAGTAATCACTTATGAACTCTCTTTATTGACCAAGTGAAATTCATTACCTGTGACTGTTAACCTATCAACTCCTGTTACTAGTTGCATGAGATTTCTAAAGGCACAGATTGTGATATTAACTATATCTTGTCTGCTATCCATTATGTCTTATTAACTTGCTGGCACAGTTTTTACCAGTTGTTACAGAATAACATTCTGGTTTCTTGTCCAGCTACATTTACAACCTTACATAATAATCAAGCCTATAAAGTTAAAGTTATATAGCATAATGGATCCACAGGCAGTTAAAGCAGAGTTTGACACTCTCAATCAGAAAGTTGATTTTCTAGCAAGAGGGCTCACAGAACTTCAGGCAGAGAATGCTGCACTGAAAAATGTACTTAAAGATATTGTTGCCCCAAAATCTCCAGACCCTCCAGAACCTTTAATTAACCCACCTGCTGTTTTTTCTGGTAAAAGATCTGACTTCAGAGGTTTTAAAAACGCCTGTTACCTACTGTTTTCAATGAAGCCAAGAACTTACTGCACAGAGAAAATAAAGGTTTGCACTGCCATATCCTATCTTGCAGGTGAACCCAGGGCGTGGGCTAACCGCTTTTTTGAGACACAAAGTCAGTTGTTAGACTCACTAGATTAATTTTTTGCTGCAATGGCATCCCTTTATGAAGACAGCAATAGTCAAATAAACACAGAAACAAAACTAAGAGCATTAAAACAAGGAAAACGTCCTGTGGAGGACTTTATAACAGAGTTCCAAATGTGGGCCACAGACACATTATGGAATGATATCACTTTGAGAAACCAGTTCAGACTGGGACTTGATGACACACTAAAGGATGAAATATCCAGACTTGATATGCCAGAAACTCTGACTGGACTTATTAAATTAGCAACTACACTGGACCGCAGACTTAGGGAACGCCGTTCAGAAAGACTGACTACAGAGACCACTTTAAAGAGACCCTCACCTATTTACACAGAAAGAGCATCCCATTTCCTCACACCAATGGAGATTGGTGTAATTAAAGCCCCACTAACCTCAGAGGAGAAAAATAGAAGACGCATCTCCAATTTGTGCCTCTATTGTGCCAGTGATGGATCGACTTCAAATCAAGACTGAGGCCATTGTTGATTCAGGGGCGTATGGGTGTTTTATGGATGCCACTTTTGTTAGTGCTAATAAAATACAGTGTGTTACAAAGCAAAACATAGTGGTCCTATAAAACAACACACGATACCTTTATTAATAACTACTACTGATGGTCACACAGAATATCAAAGCTTTGATATAATACCCTCAGCACTACATACCATCATCTTAGGTTTTCCCTGGTTAGTCAAACACAATCCCACTATAGACTGGAAACACTCAAAGATAACATTCCCCTCCTTATTTTGTAAAACCACTTGTTTTCAACAACAAACTATAGGAATGTTAGATGTTAGCATACCAACAGAGTATCAGGATTTAAGTGATGTGTTTGATTTAATGGAAGCAGAGACTCTTCCTCCCCATAGGGATTTTGATTGTCCCATAGATTTGGTACCCAGAGCAGTAGTTCCATATGGGAAAATATATCCCCTCTCTCAAGATGAGTTACAGTATCTCAGAGAATATCTAGACGAGAATCTTAGGAAAGGTTTCATAGTACCATCTGTATCACCCGCAGCTGCCGGAATATTTTTTGTAAAAAATAAAGATCAATCATTAAGGGCCATTATAGATTACAGAGCTCTGAATGCAGTAACTGCACTCATCCCTGAACTTTTAGAACGTCTCAATGGTGCAACTATTTTCACCAAATTAGATCTCAAGGGGGCGTATAATTTGATAAGAATTAAAGATGGGGATGAGTGGAAAACTGCATTCAGGACAAGATATGGGCTATTTGAGTATAAGGTCATGCCTTTCGGCCTTTGTAATGCCCCTGCCACTTTCCAACATTTTATAAATGAGATATTTAAAGACCTCATTGATGTGTGTGTTATAATCTATCTGGATGATATTTTAATTTATTCTCGGACTACATCTGATCACATTAAATATGTTAGGTGGGTTTTGACAAGATTGCGTGAAAACAGGTTATTTGCTAAACTTGAAAAATGCCTTTTTCATGTCCATGAGATAAAGTTTCTTGGATACATAGTAACACCAGATCAAATCCGAATGGATCCAGATAAGTTATCTGCGATAAAGGATTGGCCAAGACCCACTAATGTGAAATCCTTACAGAGATTTCTGGGTTTTACAAATTTCTATCGCAAATTTATTCATAATTTTTCAACAATTGTTAAACCCCTAACCAGTTTAACCAGCAAAAATACTAAGTTTACCTGGTCTCCTCACGCAGAGGAAACTTTCCTCTTATTAAAAGATAGATTCATCTCTGCTCCTATATTGAATATACCTGACCATACTTGTCAGTTTATAGTTGAAGCAGATGCCTCAGACACTGGAATTGGGGCAGTTATTTCTCAAAAGTCTAAATTAGACAATACACAACATCCCATAGCCTATTACTCCAGAACCTTACAACCAGCTGAAGCTAATTACTCCATAGGGGACAAGGAATTGTTAGCTGTCAAATCAGCACTAGAAGTATGGAGGCATATATGGAGGCATATATTAGAGGGCACAACGACTCCTTTTATAATATATACAGACCATAAAAACCTACAATATTTACGCCAAAGTAAAACTCTCTCCTCCCGTCAAGTGCGATGGAGTTTATTTTTGGACAGGTTTAACTTCCTGATTACTTATAGACCTGGAAGTTTAGACACAAAAGCAGACGCGTTGTCCCGCATCCATGAACAAAGCTTAAGGCCAGATCAAAATATGTATTTAATACCCCCACATAAGATAATAGGTCAGTTAACAACATTTGAGAATGACATTATCAGAGCACTCCAAACAGATGACCTACCTAACGATAGCCATCTAATAAAAGAAAATACTGGACTTTACACTTATCATAAAAAGTTATACATTCCAAAACAATTACGGAATTTTATCCTAAACTACTACCATGACAACCCATTATCAGGCCATCCAGGTATACACAAAACCAAAGAACTACTTTGCAGGGATTTCTGGTGGCCCAAAATATCAGATTCTGTTCAGGATTATGTCAATTCCTGTGATGTTTGTGCCAGAAATAAAGTTGAAAGAAAGAAACCCATTGGATATCTTAATCCCTTACCTATACCAGAAATTCCATGGTCACTGATTTCTATGGATTTCATAGTGGAACTACCTCTATCTAAAAACCATAATACCATTATGGTCGTGGTCGATCATTTGACCAAGTTGGCCCATTTTGTTCCCTTAAAATCTCTTCCCACTGCAACAGAGACCGCACAAGCTTTCATTAACAACATTGTGCGCTTACATGGCATACCACGGTCCATCATTACAGATCGCGGTACTCAGTTCACCTCTCATTTTTGGAAAACTCTTTGTACCAGTTTACGTATTCAACCAAGACTAACCTCATCTTACCATCCGCAGGCAAATGGTCTCACAGAAAGAGTGAATGGCTTACTTGAGCAATATTTACGTTGTTATATCACTCACCTACAGGACGATTGGATCTCTCTCCTTCCCTTGGCAGAGTTTTCCTACAACAACTCAATTTCATCCTCCACTAGGGTAACACCTTTTTATGCTACTTATGGCTACCATCCTCAATCCATTCTACTATCACCAGATAGAAGGGCATCCCCTTCAGCTTCAACATACTTAACCAATTTACAAAACACTTTGACTTTACTAAAAGAACATTTAAACACTGCTAAAGCTGGGCAAAAACTTTATTATGATTTGAGACACAGGCCGTGTCCTGATTACAAACTGGGAGATCGAGTCTGGCTTTCCACCAAATACCTGAAACCGGCAGTGCCCTCCAAGAAGCTGGGCAGTCAATACATTGGTCCATTCCCCATTGTTCGAATTCTAAGTCCGACGTCTGTTACCTTGGACTTACCGAGACATTTCAGAATTCACCCCACATTTCATGTTTCGCTTCTGAAGCCCTATATCTCGGGCGCATCATGTTCACGTCCCCAGGCACCTCCACCGCCCATTCAGTTGGATGGTCAGGAAGAGTTTGAACTTGAACCCATCTTGGACTCCAGAATCTCTCGTGGATGTCTGGAGTACCTCCTCCGTTGGAAGGGTTACGGTCCTGAGGAAGATTCTTGGGTACCTCGCTCCCGTGTTAATGCTCCTCAGCTGCTTAGGGCTTTCCATCTCCGTTATCCTGATAAACCTTCTACTGCATCCCCTTTCTTCACATCATTGCTTGATTATTTTGTGCTTAGCCTGTTGTGTTCAACTTGTCCACAGCAGCCACTTTCAAGTCTGACCTCTAATTCAAATGCTTATTTTATTTAAGCAATCTCTATAGTTATATACTGCTGTGTTACCTTGCTACTTTTTCAACTGTGAAGGATTCTTACTTTGGAACCTGCTTCTCTGCTTCAATCAGCTCAGCATACTGGATCTTTTTCCTTTTGGATTCCTACACTGCATCAAGTCCCGGCCGCAAGGGTCACTTCCTCACTTTTGCTCACCTGCTGCACACTGTCTGCAAAGCTCTCATCTGTTCCTCCCAGCAACCTCTCCTAGTACCAAGTTGTAAGTAGATTGTTATCTAAAACATTGTTCACTGCTTTGAAAACTGGATCCAGTCCTTTCTTCATCTGCAACTAAGGTACAAACATTCATTAACTATTTATGCCATATCCTCCACCTTTTACAGGCATAACAAGCTGTTATAACCTCTGTTTGCTTAAGCTGCATATTAATCCACTGACTCAGTAATCACTTATGAACTCTCTTTATTGACCAAGTGAAATTCATTACCTGTGACTGTTAACCTATCAACTCCTGTTACTAGTTGCATGAGATTTCTAAAGGCACAGATTGTGATATTAACTATATCTTGTCTGCTATCCATTATGTCTTATTAACTTGCTGGCACAGTTTTTACCAGTTGTTACAGAATAACATTCTGGTTTCTTGTCCAGCTACATTTACAACCTTACAACCTATTGGGGCATATCCCAATAGATTCCCCAACAAACCACACTGTGGACCCCAAGAAATAAGAGGGGAATATATAAGAAAAAACTAAAATGCTGCCATGACAATATTTTCGTTGAAACCCTCTGGAAATAAAGTGCCAAATTTGTAAATCCAATAGTTTTCCCTTTGGCATAGTCTGGCATATGAGGGATACTTTCCAAAGGGGTTATAAGAAAATTACATTCATGCTCTTGTTGACATATTCTATGGTTTCTAGATACACTATGTTTGTTGCTATTTTTGGTGATGTTTCTGTAATGTTGGCCCCATCTTCTATGAATGATACGGATGGTACGGCCCAAGTATTAAACCCCACATTTGCATGTGAGCAAGTAAATGACATATGTGGAGGAGCAGTCTGACCTTTCTTTGATAGGGTACATTCAGCCTGTGGTGTATGAAGTGACATTTGTGGCCCCATGTGAAATGTATTTGCACATATTGCACCGCTTTATCCTGCACCTATACGCCCCTATGTTGGTGAGAGAGTTTAGAGTGGTTATTCTCTTCTTCTGGTTTTTCTTTGTCATCACTATTTTGCTAGGGGCCAATTTTTGTTTTATAGTCGGTGCTCTCCTAAAAGTGATAGAGGGCTTATCTTCTATAATTCGTTTAAGTATCGGGTCTTTTTGGAGCAAATACCAGTGTTTGTTGATAATCTTTTCTATTATTCTGTAGTTAGAATTGTAATAAGTGATGAAAGACATTTTTGGTTAAGCATTGCAGAACAAAGAAGAACAGAGGGGTAACTCATGTGTAGGATCATCAAGTATATATATGAATAAAATGTTATTTATGCCAAATGGATACTCACATATTAGTATAGCACACCAATGTGCTAGTAGGTACAGGCTGCAGAATTGTTGGGTGTAACAGCTCACCCTCAGCTAAAATATCCTATGTGCTGCAGTGGATATGTAAAGCATAAAAAAGAAAGCACTACGTGTGCATATCAATCAAAGTATGACTGTAAAGCTTTAGTGGATATCAAATAGGTACTCACATGCTGGCCAACCACATCAATGTGCTGGTAGGAACAAGCTGGCAGATTTCAAATAGGTGTGTCAGCTCACCCCCAAGGATCCAGGTGCAGGGGAGTACTGGCAAATGTACTCCAAGAAAACAATGAACATGAGCAGGTAGGTAAGGTATTTCCACTCAAAGTAGTTTTTGGTATAAAAATGTTATTTATTAAAAAGAAAATAATTAAAAAAAACAAATTAAAAGAGTGGAATAGGGGTATTCAAATAACCCTCTATACATGCAACGCGTTTCTCAGCTCTAAGGCCATTTCTTCAGGCATAGTATACACCTTACCAAAGTACCTGGTTTATATAGCCCCTACCTAATACAAATGGACAATGTTCAAAACCATATGAAGGCATGTTCTCTACTTAATTAGTCAGTTAGTTAATTATATCCACCTGCACACTTTAAAGGGACATTATACACTCATTTTTTCTTTGCATAAATCTTTTGTAGATGATCTATTTATATAGCCCATAAAGTTTTTTTAAAAAAATAAATGTATAGTTTTGCTTATTTTTAAATAACATTGCTCTGATTTTTAGACTCCTAACCAAGCCCCAAAGTTTTATGTGAATACCGTCAGCTACCTTCTCCAGCTTGCTCCTGTTTATGTAAAGGGTCTTTTCATATGCAAAAGAAGGGGGAGGGGGGAGTGTCTTATTTGCCACTTGCAGTGGGCTTTCCAACTACCTTTTCAACAGAGCTAAACTGACAGCTTCTAAGTAAGTTTTTAAACAGTAACAGAAAATGAGTGTATACTGTCCCTTTAAGTCTACCCAAATGAATAGGAAAAAAGACCAGGCTATGTTAATTATATTGTATTGCACTATCCAAATATATGTAAAACAGCAATCACAATACATAACCCAGAATTCCCTCCATCAGAAGGTAGTTTAAAGATTAGAGATACATCTCAATTCTTTTATACATTTATCCATTTATATAAAGCAGGTACATTGGTAAGGTATATACTATGCCTGAAGAAACGGCCTTAGAGCTGCTTTACATATCCACTGCAGCACATAGGATATTCTAGCTGAGGGTGAGCTGTTACACCCGACAATTCTGCAGCCTGTACCTACTAGCACATTGGTTTGCTATACTAATATGTGAGTATCCATTTGGCACAAATAACATTTTACTCATTTATATACTTGATGATTCTACACATGAGGTCTCTGTTCTTCTTTGTTCTGCAGTTATAACACGGACCAAACGGTGAGGAGGAGGCAGCCATTATACATCTAATCTACTTTAAAGAGAATCGTCCTATGTCCTGAAAGTGGAAAAAGATTTTATGGGACTTTCCTCTTAACATTTTGATTTAATGTTTAATTCTCTAATATACACAAAACTACCTTAGTCATGTTGTTATATTATATTGCATAGCTGACTCAGTATATTGATAACTGTTAACTATTGATATTATTGTCTTTGCTTAATGTTCAGCGCCCCCTCTTGGCTGTTACATATTATTATTTGGTTAAGCATTGTCTGAATCTTTGACTCAAGTTTTTTTCTTCTCAAGATTTATGATATGTCCCCTGTCCAGAGACCTTGCTCTCCTATAACCTTCCTCTATAAGATATCGGGGATATCCCTTTTCTCTGAATCTAATCCTCAAGATTTCTGCTTGTTTATCATATGTGTCCAATAAAGAACAGTTCCTCCTTATTCTACGAAATTGACTATATGGTATGTTTCTTTTCCAAACCATGAGGTGGTTGCTGTTATAGTTCAAAAAATTATTGCTATCAACACTCTTGAAAAACGTGTGTGTTGATACCATCCCATTAGGATCCCAATCAAGGACCACATCTAAGTATTCATTGTTATTTTTCAGAATGTTACTGGTGAAGACCAGTCCAAAATTGTTATTATATAGATGGGCTGCAAAATCGGTAGCAGATTCGGGGCTGCCCTCCCAGATGAAAATCAAGTTGTCTATGTACCTATCATAGAAGACCAGGATCTTACCCCATTGTTGTTGGTAAATATATAGGTCCTCGAACCTACCCATCACCAAATTGGTGAAACTCAGGGCGAACCTGGTCCCCATGGCGGTACCTTTAGTTTGAAGAAAAAACTGGTCTAGATATTTAAAATAGTTGTGTTGAAGAATAAATAGGATTAGCTCCACTATATATTCTTTTTGGACTGCTGGCATATAGATATCCTCATATAGATAGTGTTTGATAGATTCTATTCCTATCTCATGAGAAGTATTAGAATAGAGTGCACACACACCACATGTCATTCATGTGTAGTTATCCTTTTTCTTGATTTTGGGCTGTTTATATAAGAGGTCGGTAGTGTCTTTTATAAAGGAAGGCAATTGTGTTACATACTTCTGCAAAAAATGATCAATATAAACTGATAATTTGTCTGTGAGGCTGTTAATCCCAGCTATTATGGGTCTACCCGGAAATTTATTTTTGTCTTTGTGAACTTTAGGTAAATGGTAGTAGAATGGAATGTCTGGGTGAATAGAAGTGAGGTATTGTTTTTCTTTTAAAGTGAGTATTCCCTCTTTATGACCTCGGTCAATAATTACTGATAGTTCTTTCAAAAATATGCTTGTGGGATCACAATTTAAAATCCTATAGTATTCTTTAGCCATAAGTATCCTATTGGCCTCTTCAACATAGTCTTCATAGTCTTGTATGACTATGCCCCACCTTGTCTGCTTTGAGGATCACAATAGTATCATTATTAGTTAAAATTTTTAATGCTAGTTGTTCATTTGGCCAGAAGTTGTAATTACCGATGATATGGTTAGGATTTTTTTCTAGATCTTCTAGTACTAGGATTTGAAATAGATCTATAAAAGAACCGACTTCCCTAGGGGGCATAAAATTGGATTTTGGACTGTATGGATGTATACATTGTATAGACCTTCTATTACCATCTCAATATCACTATGGATAATAGTGTGATTATCTCTCTCATTCATTGAATTGGTTAATATGGGAAAATCGCCTATGTTTTTTTGTTTCAAAGTCTTGGTGGTAAAATACTTTTGAAGTGCGAGTTTGCAGGTGAATTTGTTGATGTCTACAAATAAATCAAACATTTTGTGTGTATTCGAGGGGCAATATGACAAACCTTTTCCTAGGACTCTAATGTCATCATCTTTAAATTAGTAAAGCTTGAGAGATTAAATATACCGTTGGCTAATCTCTCCAATTTTTCTTTTTTATCTTGAGTTAACACGTGCTTGTGCATGTATTCCTCCATAAAAATAAATGGAGACAAAAAAGTAAAAAAAAAAACACATTACCCTAATCCCTTAGCCTAATAACGCTTAAACCGCCATCTCCCCACAACGCAAACAATTTAAATGAACTATTTACCCTAAATCGCCATCCCCCCACAACGCAAATGATCTAAATAAATTATTAAACCCTAAACCACCCCCCCTCAGCACAATATTAATTAACTATTAACCCCTAAACCGCCATATCCGCACAATGCAAATAAATAAACTAACATCTAAACCCCCTAACCTAACACCCCCTAACTTAACCAAAATTAAACTACCCCTAAATTTACAAAACAAAATTCCTAACTACCTTAAAAAAAGAAAATGTACCTGAAAAATCAAATAAAAACCTAATTTTACCTTTAAAAATAAAAAACTAACGGCTAGATTACGAGTTTTGCTGTAAGGTGAAAAAGCAGCTTTATCAGGTTATAACGCTGCTTTTTCACTACCGCTGGTATTAGGAGTCTTGCAGATTTAGGGGCACGGCACACTTTTTTGGCCTTACCGCAAATCAACTTAGGCAAATTGCGTATAGTCTTTTTTTTTTATGGGACTTTCATAGCGCCGGTATTACAAGCTTATCCTGGGAGGCCAAAAAGTGAGCAGTACACCCTATCCCGTCAAGATTTGTAACGCATTCTAAAGTCAGTAGTTATGAGTTTTACACTACAAAGCTGTAGCATAAAACTCATAACTAAAGTGTTAAAAAGTACACTAACACCCATAAACTACCTATTAACCCCAAAACCGAGGCCCTCCCACATCGCAAATACTAAAATAACATTATTAACCCCTAATCTGGTGCTCCGGACATCGCCGCCACTAGAATAAACATATTAACCCCTAAACCGCTGCACTCCTACCTCGCAAACACTAGTTAAATATTATTAACCTCTAATCTGCCACCAATAACATCACCTCCACCTACCTACATTTATTAACCCCTAATCTTCCGCCCCAACGTCGCCGCCACTATACTAAATTTATTAACCCCTAAATCTAAGTCTAACCCTAACCCTAAAAAAAATCTAAATCAAACCTACTATTAATAACTAAATAATTCCTATTTAAAAATAAATACTTACCTGTAAAATAAACCCTAAGATAGCTACAATATAACTAATAGTTACATTGTAGCTAGCTTAGGGTTTATTTTTATTTTACAGGCAAGTTTGTATTTATTTTAACTAGGTAGAATAGTTACTAAATAGCTATTAACTATTTACTAACTACCTAGTTAAATTAAATACAAATTTACCTGTAAAATAAAACCTAACCTAAGTTACACTAACACCTAGCACAACACTACAATTAAATAAATTACTAAATTAAATACAATTAAATAAATAAAATACAATTACCTAAATTACAAAAAAACAAACACTAAATTACACAAAATAAAAAACAAATTACAAGATATTTAAACTAATTACACCTAATCTAATAGCCCTATCAAAATAAAAAAAAAGCCCCCCCCCCCCAAATAAAATAAAAACCCCTAGCCTAAAAAGGGCCTTTTGCGGGCATTGCCCCAAAGAAATCAGCTCTTTTACCTGTAAAAAAATACAAATAACCCCCCCCCCAACAAACCCACCACCCACACAACCAAACCCCCCAAATAAAACTCTAACTAAAAATTCTAAGCTCTCCATTGCCCTGAAAAGAGCATTTGAATGGGCATTGCCTTTAAAAGGGCGTTTCGCTCTATTGCGGCCCAAAGCCTTAACCTAAAAATAAAACCCACCCAATACACCCTTAAAAAACACTAACCCCTGAAGATCCACTTACAGTTTTGAAGATCTGACATCCATCCTCAACGAAGCCGGGAGAAGTCTTCATTTTTTAAGGGTTTATTGGGTGGGTTTTATTTTTAGGTTAGGGCTTTGGGCCGCAATAGAGCTAAATGCCCTTTTAAGGGCAATGCCCATCCAAATGCCCTTTTCAGGGCAATGGGGAGCTTAGGTTTTTTTTAGTTAGGGTTTTATTTGGGGGGTTTGGTTGTGTGGGTGGTGGGTTTTACTGTTGGGGGGGGGGTTGTTTGTATTTTTTTTCCAAGTAAAAGAGCTGATTTACTTGGGGCAATGCCCAGCAAAAGGCCCCTTTAAGGGCTATTGGTAGTTTAGTTTAGGCTAGGGTTTTTTTATTTTGGGAGGGCTTTTTTATTTTGATAGGGCTATTAGATTAGGTGTAATTAGTTTAAATATCTTGTGATTTGTTTTTTATTTTGTGTAATTTAGTGTTTTGGTTTTTTTGTTAATTAGGTAATTGTATCTAATTTATTTAATTGTATTTAATTTAGGTAATGTATTTTATTGTAGTGTAGTGCTAGGTGTTAGTGTAACTTAGGTTAGGTTTTATTTTGCAGGTAAATTTGTATTTATTTTAACTAGGTAGTAAGTAAATAGTTAATAACTATTTAGTAACTATTCTACCTAGTTAAAATAAATACAAACTTTCCTGTAAAATAAAAATAAACCCTAAGCTAGCTACAATGTAACTATTAGTTATATTGTAGCTAGCTTAGGGTTTATTTTACATAGGAATTATTTAACTATTAATAGTAGGTTTGATTTAGATTTATTTTAATTATATTTAAATTAGGGGGTGTTAGGGTTAAATTTAGATTTAGGGGTTAATAAATTTAGTATAGTGGCGGCGACGTTGGGGGTGGAAGATTAGGGGTTAATAAATGTAGGTAGGTGGCGGCGATGTTAGGGGTGGCAGATTAGGGGTTTATAATATTTAACTAGTGTTTGCGAGGGAGGAGTGCGGCGGTTTCGGGGTTAATATGTTTATTATAGTGGCGGTGATGTCCGGAGCGGCAGATTAGGGGTAATAAATATAATGTAGGTGTCGGCGATGTCGGGTGCAGCAGATTAGGGGTTAATAAGTGTAAGATTAGGGGTGTTTAGACTCGGGGTTCATGTTAGGGTGTTAGGTGTAAACATAAATTTAGGCCTAGATTTGGAGTTCGGCGGTAGCCGTCAAAACCAGCGTTAGAGGCTCCTAACGCTGGTTTTGGCCGCCCGCTGGTATTTGGAGTCAGTGATTAAAGGGTCTAACGCTCACTTTTCAGCCGCGACTTTTCCATACCGCAGATCCCCTTACGTCAATTGCGTATCCTATCTTTTCAATGGGATCTTTCTAACGCTGGTATTTAGAGTCGTGTCTGAAGTGAGCGTTAGACATCTAACGACAAAACTCCAGCCGCCTGAAAATAGCAGGAGTTAAGAGTTTTCTGGCTAACGCCGGTTCATAAAGCTCTTAACTACTGTACCCTAAAGTACACTAACACCCATAAACTACCTATGTACCCCTAAACCGAGCTCCCCCCACATCGCCGCCACTCGATTAAAATTTTTAACCCCTAATCTGCCGACCGCCACCTACGTTATACTTATGTACCCCTAATCTGCTGCCCCTAACCCCGCCGACCCCTGTATTACATTTATTAACCCCTACCTGCCCCCCACAACGTCGCCGCCAGCTACTTAAAATAATTAACCCCTAATCTTCCGACCGCAAAGCGCCGCCACCTACGTTATCCCTATGTACCCCTAATCTGCTACCCCTAACACCGCCGACCCCTATATTATATTTATTAACCCCTAATCTGCCCCCCTCAACGTCGCCGACACCTGCCTACACTTATTAACCCCTAATCTGCCGAGCGGACCTGAGCGCTACTATAATAAAGTTATTAACCCCTAATCCGCCTCACTAACCCTATAATAAATAGTATTAACCCCCTAATCTGCCCTCCCTAACATCGCCGACACCTACCTTTAATTATTAACCCCTAATCTGCCGAGCGGAGCTCACCGCTATTCTAATAAATGTATTAACCCCTAAAGCTAAGTCTAACCCTAACACCCCCCTAACTTAAATATAATTTACATCTAACGAAATAAATTAACTCTTATTAAATAAATTATTCCTATTTAAAGCTAAATACTTACCTGTAAAATAAATCCTAATATAGCTACAATATAAATTATAATTATATTATAGCTATTTTAGGATTATTATTTATTTTACAGGCAACTTTGTAATTATTTTAACCAGGTACAATAGCTATTAAATAGTTAAGAACTATTTAATAGTTACCTAGTTAAAATAATAACAAATTTACCTGTAAAATAAATCCTAACCTAAGATATAATTAAACCTAACACTACCCTATCAATAAATTAATTAAATAAACTACCTACAATTACCTACAATTAACCTAACACTACACTATCAATAAATTAATTAAACACAATTCCTACAAATAAATACAATTAAATAAACTAGCTAAAGTACAAAAAATAAAAAAGAACTAAGTTACAAAAAATAAAAAAATATTTACAAACATAAGAAAAATATTACAACAATTTTAAACTAATTACACCTACTCTAAGCCCCCTAATAAAATAACAAAGCCCCCCAAAATAAAAAATTCCCTACCCTATTCTAAATTAAAAAAGTTACAAGCTCTTTTACCTTACCAGCCCTGAACAGGGCCCTTTGCGGGGCATGCCCCAAGAATTTCAGCTCTTTTGCCTGTAAAAGAATAAATACAATAACCCCCCCAACATTACAACCCACCACCCACATACCCCTAATCTAACCTAAACCCCCCTTAAATAAACCTAACACTAAGCCCCTGAAGATCTTCCTACCTTGTCTTCACCATCCAGGTATCACCGATCCGTCCTGGCTCCAACATCTTCATCCAACCCAAGCGGGGGTTGGCGATCCATCATCCGGTGCTGAAGAGGTCCAGAAGAGGCTCCAAAGTCTTCCTCCTATCCGGCAAGAAGAGGACATCCGGACCGGCAAACATCTTCTCCAAGCGGCATCTTCGATCTTCTTCCATCCGGTGCGGAGCGGGTCCATCTTGAAGCAGGCAACGCGGATCCATCCTCTTCTTCCGTTGTCTCCCGACTAATGACGGTTCCTTTAAGGGACATCATCCAAGATGGCGTCCCTCGAATTCCGATTGGCTGATAGGATTCTATCAGCCAATCGGAATTAAGGTAGGAATTTTCTGATTGGCTGATGGAATCAGCCAATCAGAATCAAGTTCATTCCGATTGGCTGATCCAATCAGCCAATCAGATTGAGCTCGCATTCTATTGGCTGATCGGAACAGCCAATAGAATGCGAGCTCAATCTGATTGGCTGATTGGATCAGCCAATCGGATTGAACTTGATTCTGATTGGCGGATTCCATCAGCCAATCAGAAAATTCCTACCTTAATTCCGATTGGCTGATAGAATCCTATCAGCCAATCGGAATTCGAGGGACGCCATCTTGGATGACGTCCCTTAAAGGAACCGGCATTAGTCGGGAGACAACGGAAGAAGAGGATGGATCCGCGTCGCCTGCTTCAAGATGGACCCGCTCCTCACCGGATGGAAGAAGATCGAAGATGCCGCTTGGAGAAGATGTTTGCCGGTCCGGATGTCCTCTTCTTGCCGGATAGGAGGAAGACTTTGGAGCCTCTTCTGGACCTCTTCAGCACCGGATGATGGATCGCCAACCCCCGCTTGGGTTGGATGAAGATGTTGGAGCCAGGACGGATCGGTGATACCTGGATGGTGAAGACAAGGTAGGAAGATCTTCAGGGGCTTAGTGTTAGGTTTATTTAAGGGGGGTTTGGGTTAGATTAGGGGTATGTGGGTGGTGGGTTGTAATGTTGGGGGGGGGTATTGTATTTATTCTTTTACAGGCAAAAGAGCTGAAATTCTTGGGGCATGCCCCGCAAAGGGCCCTGTTCAGGGCTGGTAAGGTAAAAGAGCTTGTAACTTTTTTAATTTAGAATAGGGTAGGGAATTTTTTATTTTGGGGGGCTTTGTTATTTTATTAGGGGGCTTAGAGTAGGTGTAATTAGTTTAAAATTGTTGTAATATTTTTCTTATGTTTGTAAATATTTTTTTATTTTTTGTAACTTAGTTCTTTTTTATTTTTTGTACTTTAGCTAGTTTATTTAATTGTATTTATTTGTAGGAATTGTGTTTAATTAATTTATTGATAGTGTAGTGTTAGGTTAATTGTAGGTAATTGTAGGTAGTTTATTTAATTATTTTATTGATAGGGTAGTGTTAGGTTTAATTATATCTTAGGTTAGGATTTATTTTACAGGTAAATTTGTTATTATTTTAACTAGGTAACTATTAAATAGTTCTTAACTATTTAATAGCTATTGTACCTGGTTAAAATAATTACAAAGTTGCCTGTAAAATAAATATTAATCCTAAAATAGCTATAATATAATTATAATTTATATTGTAGCTATATTAGGATTTATTTTACAGGTAAGTATTTAGCTTTAAATAGGAATCATTTATTTAATAAGAGTTAATTTATTTCGTTAGATGTAAATTATATTTAAGTTAGGGGGGTGTTAGTGTTAGGGTTAGACTTAGCTTTAGGGGTTAATACATTTATTAGAATAGCGGTGAGCTCCGCTCGGCAGATTAGGGGTTAATAATTGAAGGTAGGTGTCGGCGATGTTAGGGAGGGCAGATTAGGGGTTAATACTATTTATGATAGGGTTAGTGAGGCGGGTTAGGGGTTAATAACTTTATTATAGTAGCGCTCAGGTCCGCTCGGCAGATTAGGGGTTAATAAGTGTAGGCAGGTGTCGGCGACGTTGAGGGGGGCAGATTAGGGGTTAATAAATATAATATAGGGGTCGGCGATGTTAGGGCAGCAGATTAGGGGTACATAGGGATAACGTAGGTTGCGGCGGTTTACGGAGCGGCAGATTAGGGGTTAAAAAAAATATGCAGGGGTCAGCGATAGCGGGGGCGGCAGATTAGGGGTTAATAAGTGTAAGGTTAGGGGTGTTTAGACTCGGGGTACATGTTAGAGTTTTAGGTGCAGACGTAGGAAGTGTTTCCCCATAGGAAACAATGGGGCTGCGTTAGGAGCTGAACGCTGCTTTTTTGCAGGTGTTAGGTTTTTTTTTCAGCTCAAACAGTCCCATTGTTTCCTATGGGAGAATCGTGCACGAGCACGTTTTTGAGGCTGGCCGCGTCCGTAAGCAACTCTGGTATCGAGAGTTGCATTTGCGGTACAAATGCTCTACGCTCCTTTTTTGGAGCCTAACGCAGCATTTGTTTGAACTCTCGATACCAGAGTTAAATTTATGGTGCGGCCAGAAAAAAGCCCGCGGAGCGTTAACAGCTCTTTTACCGCCAAACTCCAAATCTAGGCCTTAGTTTCCCCATAGGAATCAATGGGGCTGCTTTACTGAGCTAAACGCTGCTTATTTGCAGGTGTTAGACTTTTTCTCAGCCAACTCTCCCCATTGATGTCTATGGGGAAATCGTGCACGAGCACGTACAACCAGCTCACCGCTGACTTAAGTAGCGCTGGTATTGGAGTGCGGTATGGAGCTCTACGCTCACTTCTTTCCTGTTAACGCCGGGTTTCTGAAAACCTGTAATACCAGCGCTGTAGAGAAGTGAGCGGTGAGAATAATGTTCAAGTTAGAAACGCACCCCTCTTACCGCAAAACTCGTAATCTAGCCGCAACACTACTAAAAATAAAAAAAATCTAATATTACAGAAAAAAAAAATAACATTACAAAAAATAATAAAAGACTAAGATTACAGAAAATAAAAAAGTAACTACCCAAAAATTCAAAATGTAATTCTATTCTAATATCAAAAACGTCAGAGACGGCATGAGAACTATCGCACCGAAGGGGGTACGTCTTGCAGTGATTGGCAGCAAATATAAATATATATGTACCTGTATATGATTAGATACATATATTAACACATAAATATGTATGTATATAAGCATATACATATATATTTTAAGGGAATACACAGTTACCATAGACTGCAATGTAAAGGCACCCCACAGCCGTCAACTTTAGACCCCAAAAACTGCCTAGTGCAGTAATTCTTTTAAAAAAAAACGTAATTTATGTAAGAACTTACCTGATAAATTCATTTCTTTCATAGTGGCAAGAGTCCATGAGCTAGTGACGTATGGGATATACATTCATTCCAGGAGGGGGCAAAGTTTCTCAAACCTCAAAATGCCTATAAATACACCTCCCACCTCACTCATACCTTAGTTTAATGTGTAGTCAAGAAGTGAGGTGTAAAAGAAGGAGTAAAATGCATACAAAAAGAGGAACTGGAAAAAATAAAGTGCTTTATACAAAATATTATAACCACAAAAGGGTGGGTTTCTGTAAGGTGTTGTGGCTTATGATTACTTACTTGTGCTGTTCCTTTAAGCCTGGCTATTCTCTCCTATTTAAGGCCGCCTCCCAGACATCACATTGCTGGATTATTGCAGACCAACCTCCTAAGGAATTTCCTTGTTGTTACGTCTGACCTATTCTCAGCTCTCACTAACGCTGCCTGCTCCTGTCAGTTTCTCAACTACTGTGCTTCCTGCTGACGTCATCAGCTACAGACGAGAGCGTGGCTCTCACACAGACAAACCTCCTTCTTTGCACCGCACTGAGATTTTCCAGGTACAAACAAACTCCTCTCCCCTGTGACCAGACCAGGACTACCAGCTGCCTGCTATCTTACTGCGGTCTGTGTGTTTAGTACCTTCCGTGCTGCATGGGAGCTGTGAGTACAATTTACCTTACTGCATATTTCTATTATATTCACCCTCTGCCTACCAGACTATTGTGTGTTATCTGCTTATGTTTCCACAAACAGTCTGTAGCTTGGGCAAATAGCAAGTCACAGAGTTAACCCTTTAAGCTTTCTGTTGTGGTTAATTCAGTGACACAAATAACCATATTTCAAGTGAATATTATCCTGAGACTTTTGCCTAATACTGGAACTGTTTTGCATTTACTTATTCTTAGAAGGCAAACTCTACTTAATTCTGTTGTTAATTAAACTCAGTTTATTACATAATAATCCAGCCAAAAGTAATCACACAGGAGTGTGTTGATTTTCCTGTTTGCCTTAATTCCACTGTTTTACACCTCAGTTTGTACATTTACAAGATGGATCCTACTCAGGTAGCTGGCCAAATACAAAGCCTCTCTGACAGGATTGACATTTTAACTAATTCCTTTCATGAGCTCCAGGTGGAAAATCAAGCTCTGAAAACTTGTCTCAGGGAGGTGCTCTCTTCAAAGACTCCTTCTCCTGATTCACATCCTGAACCACTAGTCTCTGCACCTGAGAGATTCTCTGGAGACCGCTCCCTTTTTAGGGAGTTTAGGAATTCGTGTAACCTAATGTTTGAACTAAAGCCAAAAACTTATCCCACGGATAGAGTTAAAGTCCTCACAGTAATCTCCTATCTTAGAGGGGAGCCCAGGGCTTGGGCTGATTCCTTCTATGAACAGCAGTCTTATATCCTGGGTTCTTTAGATGGGTTTTTCTCTGAAATGTCTGTACTTTATGACGATCCCTTCAAGCAGGTTTCTGCTGAGAATACTCTCAGGTCTCTAAGGCAACTAAAGTACCCAGTGGAGACATACATCCCACAATTTAAGATTGCAGCCACAGATTCTCAATGGAACCATGTCTCACTAAAAAACCAATTCAGATTGGGACTATCTGAGGAGGTAAAGGACGAGCTGTCTCGTACAAGCATACCTGATACTCTCGAAGAATTGTACAGTCTATCAATCAGTATTGACAGACGTCTGAGAGAAAGACGCTCTGAAAAGACTAGCACAACTAAGAAATATCTCTCCTCACCTACCTACGTTAGCAAGGAGCTCACACAACCCATGGATATCGGGTTCATCAAGGGTCCCCTAAGTCCTCAAGAGAAGACTAGGAGGAAGAACCAAAACTTATGCATGTATTTTGCATCCCCTGCACATGTGGTAAAGGAATGCCCAGTCCTTAATAAACAAAAAATGGGTAAGGATTCTATCCTCCACCTTGATCCTATCGTACCACGTACCACAAACCCTTACATAACTGTTTCTCTTCTTTTACAGTGGGAACAACACAAGATTAAAGCCACAGCTATCATCGACACTGGCTCTTATGGGAATTTCATGCACTGGGGTTTTGTGAGAAAAAATAAAATACCACTTGTCACTAAGCAGAAACCAGTCTCAGTTAAAGTCATTGATGGTACTTTACTTGCTGTCACACATCACACTTCTAATATTCAAACCACCACTCCTACCGGTTATGTTGACCAGTTGTCATTTGACGTTATAAATTCACCCATGTTTGATGTCATTTTAGGCATAAACTGGTTACACACTCACAAACCGGTAATTAATTGGGAAAACCTTAGTTTACATTTTACTCCCCCACCTAGTCAGGTCAGTTGTATGTTCAACGCTCCAAATTCTCAGGTATGTGACAATTCCCTGCCTCTTCACTATAATCAGTACTCTGATGTTTTTAACAAAATAGAAGCAGAGTCTCTACCACCCCACAGGGCCTACGATTGCCCCATTGACCTCTTACCAGGGGTCTCTATACCCTTTGGGCATATATATCCCCTCCCCAAACCCGAGCTTGAACACCTAAAAACTTACATTGATGAGAATTTGAGGAAGGGTTTCATAAGACCTAGTACCTCTCCCGCTGGTGTGGGTATCTTTTTTGTTACAAACAAAGATGGTTCTCTTCGCCCGATCGTGGATTACAGGGAGTTAAATAAACGTACCCGCAAGAATAGGTATCCACTCCCCCTTATACCCGAGTTAATAGAACGACTACGTGGCTCCTCTATTTTCACCAAGTTGGATCTTAGGGGAGCATACAATCTTGTCAGAGTAAGAGCAGGTGACGAATGGCTTACTGCATTCAGGACCAGATATGGCCTGTTTGAGTATACAGTAATGCCATTCGGGTTGTGCAATGCACCTGCTACATTTCAGTGCCTCATTAATGACATCTTCAGAGACATTTTGGATACTTATGTTGTTGTCTATTTGGATGACATTTTGATTTTCTCCCAAAACCTTGTTGATCATAAAATTCATGTGGCTACCATTCTAGAACGGTTGCGACAACATCAGTTGTTCGCTAAATTAGAAAAATGTATTTTCGATTCCCAAGACATCACATTTTTAGGTTACCATATCACTCCTCATGGTATTAGCATGGAAAACAATAAAGTTCAAGCAATAAAAGACTGGCCTATTCCCCGTTCAAAAAAAGATGTTCAACGATTTTTGGGATTTTCCAATTTTTATCGGAAGTTCATCCCCGGTTTTGCTGCTATTACAAAACCACTATCGGACTTGACCAAACTCACTTCCACTTTCCATTGGACAGAGACTACTCAAACCGTTTTTGATTTATTGAAGTCTAAGTTCTCCTCGGCTCCTATTCTTCAATTTCCTGATCTCAATAAACAGTTCATCTTGGAGGTAGATGCATCCGATTACGCCATAGGCGCTATACTTTCACAGAGAAAATCCTTCAAGGATCCCATACATCCTGTGGCATATTTCTCAAGAATTATGCAACCGGCCGAGTTGAATTACCCAGTCGGAGAGAAGGAACTTTTGGCGATTAAATCCTCCTTTGATCAGTGGCGTCATCTGCTAGAGGGAGCTTCATTCCCTACAATCATCTACACAGATCATAAAAACCTCCAGTACCTTCAATCCAATAGAACCCTTTCTTCCAGACAACTCCGATGGAGTTTATACTTCTCCAGGTTCCAATTTACTATCTGTTATAGACCTGGTGCAAGGAATGGAAAGGCTGATGCCCTCACTCGTAAGGATACCAAGGTTCCTATAAACAGAACCCCTTCCACCGTTATCCCTAAACATAGCTTCTTGGGTTTACTGACTGACTCTACTGATGATCTTAAAACACAAATTAGGAATGCACAGTCTTCAGATCTTTCAAAACCCATCAACTTACTAGTTCAACAAGACGATGGTCTACTTTACATGAACGACAAACTCTATATACCTCCATCTCTACGATACTATGTATTTAAATTATCACATGACTCTCCACTCGCCGGTCATATGGGAAATGATAAAACTCTGAATCTAATCAGCAGAAGCTATTGGTGGCCCTCCTTATCCAACTCAGTGAAAACTTACATATCTCAATGTGATATCTGTGCTACCTCCAAACATTCCCGTCAACATTCAATGGGTTTACTACAACCTCTCCCGGTTCCTCAGCATCCTTGGCATTCCCTCTCAATGGACTTTATTGTGGACCTTCCACCATCTCATTCTCATACTACAATATATGTAGTTACTGACTTATTTTCAAAAATGGCACATTTCATCCCGGTTTCAGGTGTACCCACCTCTAAGGTCACCTCTGAATTATTAATTAAGGAAATTTTACGCCTTCATGGTCTACCTACCTCTGTGTTGAGTGACAGGGGAACACAATTTACATCCAAATTTTGGAGACACCTCTGCCAATCTTTACATATGGATCAGAAATTGAGCACCTCATTTCACCCACAAACAAATGGACAGACTGAGCGTGTAAACCAGTGGATAGAACAATACTTACCTTGCTTCTGTTCTCAACAGGATTCTTGGGTTTCCTACCTACCCCTAGCTGAATTCACTTACAATAATCATGTCAACACTTCCACTGGTTACACTCCCTTTTTTATAAACTATGGACTGCATCCACGTTTCAACCTGCTCCCTAGAGTTGACACCCAAAGTCCGCAAGTTAATGACCTTGTAAATGACATCTCCAGCATCTTCACCTCGGTGAGACTTCATATTCTCGACGTTCAAGCCTCTCAACAAAAGTACTGCAACCTCCGCCATAGGAAACCTCCGGAATATAAGGTCGGACAGTTGGTATGGTTATCTACAAAGAACCTTAAACTACATTACCCCAGCAGAAAATTGGGAAAACTCTTCATTGGTCCATACCCTGTTGTTTCCATCAAAAATCCACTCACCGTTACCTTGCAACTCCCTCCCAATGTAAAGGTGCATCCCACCTTTCATATATCTTTGGTCAAACCCTGTACCTCCAATACACCCTCTGCTGCCTCCTGTGATGCCGCTTATGGGACTGTGCCTGATGTTCAATACGAAGTTCACAGTATTCTTGATTCGCGTATTCGTTCTGGCAAGTTGTTCTATCTAATCCACTGGAAGGGTTACAGTCATGAGGAGGATACTTGGGAGCCTGCCGCTAACATCACTGCCCCCCGCCTGTTGTCTCTTTTCCACCGAAGGTACCCTGATCGTCCTCGACCCTGAAACCTCGCTGTGGTTTCCTAGGGGGGGGGCCTGTGTCAGGTGTTGTGGCTTATGATTACTTACTTGTGCTGTTCCTTTAAGCCTGGCTATTCTCCCCTATTTAAGGCCGCCTCCCAGACATCACATTGCTGGATTATTGCAGACCAACCTCCTAAGGAATTTCCTTGTTGTTACGTCTGACCTATTCTCAGCTCTCACTAACGCTGCCTGCTCCTGTCAGTTTCTCAACTACTGTGCTTCCTGCTGACGTCATCAGCTACAGACGAGAGCGTGGCTCTCACACAGACAAACCTCCTTACCTCAGCTTCTCCTTCTTTGCACCGCACTGAGGTTTTCCAGGTACAAACAAACTCCTCTCCCCTGTGACCAGACCAGGACTACCAGCTGCCTGCTATCTTACTGCGGTCTGTGTGTTTAGTACCTTCCGTGCTGCATGGGAGCTGTGAGTACAATTTACCTTACTGCATATTTCTATTATATTCACTCTCTGCCTACCAGACTATTGTGTGTTATCTGCTTATGTTTCCACACACAGTCTGTAGCTTGGGCAAATAGCAAGTCACAGAGTTAACCCTTTAAGCTTTCTGTTGTGGTTAATTCAGTGACGCAAATAACCATATTTCAAGTGAATATTATCCTGAGACTTTTGCCTAATACTGGAACTGTTTTGCATTTACTTATTCTTAGAAGGCAAACTCTACTTAATTCTGTTGTTAATTAAACTCAGTTTATTACAGTTTCATGGACTCTTGTCAGTATAAAAGAAATGAATTTATCAGGTAAGTTCTTACATAAATTATGTTTTCTTTCATATAAGTGGCAAGAGTCCATGAGCTAGTGATGTATGGGATATAATACCCAAGATGTGGAAATTCATGAGTCACTAGAGAGGGAGGGATTAAATAACAACAGCTAAATCCGCTGAGAAATGAAATCCAAAAAATAATTGTTTTCTTTAAAAATTTCACACGAAAAAACTAGTAGAATGAGCTGTAATTCCACCTCCAAATAAGCTTTGTGAAACAAAAGTTTCAACCAAGGTGCCAGAAAAATAGCACAGGCTTTCTGACTTTTCCTGGAGCCAGAAAAAATAACAAATAGACTAGAAGTCTTTCTGAAATCTTTAGTAGCCTCAACATAATATTTCAAAATTCTTACCACATCCAAAGAATGTAAAGACCTTTCAAGAGTATTTTTAGAATTAGGACACAAAGAGGGAACAACAATTTCCCTATTGATGTTGTTAGAATTCACAACTTTAGGCAAACATTTTAATAAAGTCCGCAAAACAGCTTTATCTAGCAGAAGAGATAGCCAAAAGAAATAACACTTTCCAAGAAAGTAATTTATAATCCAAAGAATGCATAGGCTCAAAAGGAGGAGCCTGTAAAATCTTCAAAACCAAATTATGACTCCAAGGAGGAGAAATAGATTTAATAACAGGTTTGATAAGAATCAAAGCCTGAACAAACCAGTGAATATCAGGCAGTTTAGCAATCTTTCTATGAAACAAAACAGAAAGAGCAGAAATTTGTCCTTTCAAAGTATTTGCAGACAAACCCTTATCCAAACCATCCTGATGGAAAAACGACGCTTGAGACAGAAGGTCTGGCCTTAAAGGAAGTGGCCAAGGCTGGCAACTGGACATCCGGACAAGATCCACATACCAAAACCTGTGAGGCCATGCTGGTGCTATCAAAAACACATGAGATTGTTCCAATATGTTATTGGATATCACTCTTGGAAGAAGAAGCAGAGGCAAAAAAATATAAGCATGTTTTATAAAACCAAGGAACTGCTAAGGCATCCACCATCTTCACCTGAGTATTCCTGGACCTGGAAAGGTATCTGGGAAGCTTTTAGTTTAGAAAGTCAGTAATATCCAGCACCAACGCCAATGGTCTGAGCTCCAGGGAGTAACTACCAAACTCCCATATAACAGTAGAAAAAATGAAGAATGGAGGCTCACCAGTATGCCAAAAAGTGATTTACTTTATTGTTGAGACAGTAGGGTCCAGTAACCACAACGTTTCGGGGCAGTGTGCCCCTTAATCATGTGATAACCACCTATACAGATACACCTGTTTAAATAAACATACAAACTCATGCACACTGTGTTACAAACCACGGAAAGATATAGTACAATGCCTTTAGCTATTTTATGATCAGTATTTGAATATAACACTGTCACTCTCTAACAGTGTAAATATAGCCGGTATATTGTCAGGACTAGAAACCACTACACAGGATACTCCACTTTGGTTATTCTCAGGTATTTAAGCAAATGCATCAAGTGAAAGCAAAACACAAGGTTTGTCACATTTCTCGTTATAGGTGTATATTCACACTTCTTATTATAGGTATAGGATCTTGTATCACTCTTGGTATACAGAAGTAGTGATAATATTCGAAGTCAACCTTCTCAAAAAGTAAATAATGGACAAGCTTGGTTACTCACTGTTATCCGGCCTCACTCATGCAAGATGGCGGAATTACTGTTGTAAACCGTTTCACCGGACAGCGTTACCTGTGGAAAGCCTGTGACTTGTATTTCTTTTAGCAGCAACCTCCAAATGCTGCAATTTTTAACCAATTTTCACCATATGTAGAAATAAAAGTCTTATGAGAGACAGAGCATTAAATCAATGCAGTAGATTTATTCGAATAAACAAACAGGTGAACACCACTCCACACACACCTCACAGCCACATCCGACGCGTTTCCTGCCGCTAAACGGCACTTCGTCAGGGATATTGACAGCTGCTGTGAACCTCCCTTAAAAAGGCTAATCCCTCGTGTTCAAATTTAAAGGTATAGTACTTTTTCTAAAGCCTTTCATACAAGGGGGTTAAACAAACACATTGTTACAAAATAAAATGATGTAAAATATTCAATACAATGTTGCAACTTGAGCACACTAAAGTTAACACCTAATTTCACATAAATAGGAACTTTTAGCCTCATACAATATAAACAAATAAACAAATGTATGACTCTCTATATACACCATTATTATTCTTACAGTTCATGGCTAGTCTATAATTAAATTTATTTGTATGAAAATGATTTACAATTAATATACTAGGCTTTGTCTTATTCCATAATGATGTCAGTATAGTGAATATTTGAATAGTATGATACAGAAAAATTAAAACTTGATCTGTTCCTATTTTCAAATATAACATTATTTTATGACTGGACCCACAATGTTAAGATACTAACAGTTATTTTAGGCATTAAAACGAATTTCATATCAGTTGCCTATATATAATTTAACATCTGAAATCATATTTATACCCAAAGGACTTCCGGTTTTCAATGTGTATATCCAATAGACTTCACTCCTATTTAGGGCTTGAACTCTATTTCCCCCAACATTATATTTTGGTATTAAATCAATACCTTGAACGGAGAAAAGTGTATTGATATATTCCAATTCTTGTTTATCATAATTATCATTTCTTCTGTGTAGTGCAAAGTGCTTTGATACAGGTGTTTTTGGAATATCATTTTCTAAGGAAAGCAAGTGCTCCCTCACTCTATCCTTGAACATTCTTGTAGTTCTTCCTGTATATTGACTATTACACAGTTTGCATGTGATCAAATATATAACAAATCTTGAGTTACAATCTATATGGTGGTTTATCTTATATGTATTGCCAGTGACAGTTGAGGTAAAGGTATCACTTTTTTTCATGTAGCTGCAAGATTTACAAGGTATTCCTCCACACTTAAAACTACCATTACATTTTCCTAACCACATTTTATTTTCTGTTTTAGCTTTGTCAGCAAAATTCTGTTTCAGACTATTCTCTATAGTTTCAGATCTTCTAGAAACACATCTAACACCTTTTTCTATGGTTGTTCTTAATTTAGGATCGTTTTTCAACAATGGAATAAATCTTTGTACAATTCTACATATATCCTGATACTGTCTACTATATTTTGTTGAAAACGTTAGCCTATCTATGTCTCCATTTATTTTCTTCGGCTTATCCTTTAGCAAAACCTGTCTATCCATCTCATTGACTGCCTTCATAGTTTTAAATAAATCCTTCTTGTTATACCCTCTATCACTCAGTCTATCGACTAAATTATTGGCTTGATCCAAATACGTCTCATTATCGCTACAATTGCGCCTAAGGCGCATAAATTGCCCCTTAGGAATTCCTTTCTTTACACAATAGGGGTGGCCTGAGTGTGCCCTCAAAATAGTATTACCAGAAGTTTTTTTCCTAAAGGTCCTAGTATTTATGCAACCTTTCTTGCTATATCCTATCTAAATAATCTACACTTTCATCAGAATTATAATGTGTAAATTGTAAATTGTTATTATTGTCATTCAGGTATTTTATAAATTCTTCTATGCTGGTTGTGTCTTTTTTCCAGACGATCAAAAGATCGTCTATAAATCTGGTATAGAAACAAATCTTAGATAGAAAGGGATTATTGCTAGTAAACAATTTATTGAGTTCAAAATACCCCAAATAGAGGTTAGCATACGAGGGGGCAAATTTCGCCCCCATCGCAGTGCCCTGATTTTAGACATAATAAGTCCCTTCGAAAAGAAAGTAATTATGGCTCAGAAGGAACCTCACTATGTCAACAATATAATCTATAAAACCAGATTCAAAATTAGTATGAATATGTAACATTTCCCTGAGGGCCATAAGGCCCTCTCTGTGAGGTATACAGGAGTATAGAGATACCACATCTACAGTTAAAAAAGTAAGGTTATCTGACCAATCTAGATGTTCCAGTTTTCTAAGTAAATGTTTGGTATCTCTCAGATATCCTGGTAAATTTTTAACAATTGGTTGTAGGAAATCATCGACCCATTTGCAACATTGTATTGAATATTTTACATCATTTTATTTTGTAACAATGTGTTTGTTTAACCCCCTTGTATGAAAGGCTTTAGAAAAAGTACTATACCTTTAAATTTGAACACGAGGGATTAGCCTTTTTAAGGGAGGTTCACAGCAGCTGTCAATATCCCTGACGAAGTGCCGTTTAGCGGCAGGAAACTCGTCGGATGTGGCTGTGAGGTGTGTGTGGAGTGGTGTTCACCTGTTTGTTTATTCGAATGAATCTACTGCATTGATTTAATACTCTGTCTCTCATAAGACTTTTATTTCTACATATGGTGAAAATTGGTTAAAAATTGCAGCATTTGGAGGTTGCTGCTAAAAGAAATACAAGTCACAGGCTTTCCACAGGTAACGCTGTCCGGTGAAACGGTTTACAACAGTAATTCCGCCATCTTGCATGAGTGAGGCCGGATAACAGTGAGTAACCAAGCTTGTCCATTATTTACTTTTTGAGAAGGTTGACTTCGAATATTATCACTACTTCTGTATACCAAGAGTGATACAAGATCCTATACCTATAATAAGAAGTGTGAATATACACCTATAACGAGAAATGTGACAAACCTTGTGTTTTGCTTTCACTTGATGCATTTGCTTAAATACCTGAGAATAACCAAAGTGGAGTATCCTGTGTAGTGGTTTCTAGTCCTGACAATATACCGGCTATATTTACACTGTTAGAGAGTGACAGTGTTATATTCAAATACTGGTCATAAAATAGCTAAAGGCATTGTACTATATCTTTCCGTGGCTTGTAACACAGTGTGCATGAGTTTGTATGTTTATGCATTGAAAAATTCTCCTTTTTGCACAAGACTGTGTTAGCATTCAGTGTGGATACTTGAATATTGGTGTATCCTAACCATGGATCAGGAAGAAATCACAAATAGACGAGCAAAACTTGATTTACTTATTAAAGGGGACACCGCTCCTACACACACACCTGTTGATTTGAGCACACTATTTTCACAAAAGGAAAAGTTAACTATTAAGGAACTAAAAACATGGTGGGAAATGGAATTTTTACAATTATATATCACAGAAAATAAAATACCAAGGGGACTCAGAATGAAAAAGTATCCAGCAGCGGAAAAATTGGATACTGACTTCATGAAAGAGTGGAATCAAAATTTAACAGATTGTTCTGTGGTCCTCATGAAACAATTGCTAAAGAGGAGAACAAAAGAAAGAGAACAAATTCTGTGTGAGCTAGCTGAACTCCAAATACAGATAGATGACCTCAAGGATGATGAAAGATTTGAGGATTATACAAAACAGTTGAAAGATACTACAGAAAGGATTGACAATGAAATAGTGAATAAGAAATTAGGAAAATATCAAAGAGACTGTAAAGATTACGATCTGGATGTCGTGTACAGTTGGAGCACTGGTTTGCAATCAAATACCATGATTAAACATAAAAATAAAAACAAAAGAAAGAACCATCACAGTAAACAAAAAGGAAAAAGAATGGACTCACAAGGGGAAGCAACAAACAAGGAAGATCAGAGAAAAGTGACTTTCTCGGATGCTGAGGGGAGTACATATGCCTATAGTCCAAAATCCTCCACTCCGATTTGCAGCAGCTATGAGAGCGATAAAATGGGAGCAAGATCTAAAGATAATGCAAGTCATAGATCTTTGGTTGATCTGGGGATTACCCCTAATACACCAGGCACTGAAGATAAAGTAAAAGACGGAGATCCAAAGAGAATAAAAAAGAAAAAAGAGGAGGAGCCAAAGGCAAAGTATCCGAGCAGGGTGACCAGGGCTACAAAAGAGAAGAGCAATTAAATGTTGTCAATTTATCATCATATCCGCTAACTAAAATACAAGAGACTGCCCTTTCAAAAGGGATGGGTTTCTCTCCGGATAGAAATATGAACTTATTTGACACTATAATAGATCTTAATAAATTTGTAAGGAAGATAACCCTGAGGAGACATTTCTTTAATGAGGATCCACAATCTATTGAAGAAAATCCTACTAACACTAGTTCTAATGATATGTCCAATAGTGACGTTATTACTAAAAATCTGGAATCTTTGTCATTTGAAGAATTATGTGATACTAATAGCTTGAGATTGCTAAACAGTGAAAGTTTAAGATATAACTAGAGCAATTTAAGTATACCTAGCTCACAATGTAAGATAGGCCACACTAGTCACTTCTACCTGGTTCATGCGAGAGGGGACCTTATAGAAGTATTCCATACAGTAGTAGAAGAGGAATTAACACAACTTTATAACACTAAAGTCAATTGTGAAAACAAAAAGAAAAAAAGTTGGGATAACTTGTCATATAGAGAAAGAGCAGCACTTAAACAAATTAAAGATAATAAAAATGTGGTGATATCAAAATCTGACAAAGGGGGCACTATTGTTGTGCAGGATAGAGTAGCTTATGTTCAAGAAGCTGAAAGACAGCTGTCTGACAGGGAAACATATCGCAAACTTACATTTAACCCCACTGAGAAGTTTAATAGGGAACTAAAAATGCTCTTAGATGAAGGTATCCACCTAAATTATCTCACACGTACACAGGCTGAATGTTTTATTAATGAAAGTCCAACAATATCAGTTTTCAAACATCTTCCAAAAATCCATAAGTCTAGGCTTAATCCGCCAGGAAGGCCCATTATTTCCACTATAGGTACTATAGGGGAAAATTTAGGCAAATGGGTCGATGATTTCCTACAACCAATTGTTAAAAATTTACCAGGATATCTGAGAGATACCAAACATTTACTTAGAAAACTGGAACATCTAGATTGGTCAGATAACCTTACTTTTTTAACTGTAGATGTGGTATCTCTATACTCCTGTATACCTCACAGAGAGGGCCTTATGGCCCTCAGGGAAATGTTACATATTCATACTAATTTTGAATCTGGTTTTATAGATTATATTGTTGACATAGTGAGGTTCCTTCTGAGCCATAATTACTTTCTTTTCGAAGGGACTTATTATGTCCAAAATCAGGGCACTGCGATGGGGGCGAAATTCGCCCCCTCGTATGCTAACCTCTATTTGGGGTATTTTGAACTCAATAAATTGTTTACTAGCAATAATCCCTTTCTATCTAAGATTTGTTTCTATACCAGATTTATAGACGATCTTTTGATCGTCTGGAAAAAAGACACAACCAGCATAGAAGAATTTATAAAATACCTGAATGACAATAATAACAATTTACAATTTACACATTATAACTCTGATGAAAGTGTAGATTATTTAGATCTAACATTAGTAGGAGATGGCAAGAAAGGTTGCATAAATACTAGGACCTTTAGGAAAAAAACTTCTGGTAATACTATTTTGAGGGCAGACTCAGGCCACCCCTATTGTGTAAAGAAAGGAATTCCTAAGGGGCAATTTATGCGCCTTAGGCGCAATTGTAGCGATAATGAGACGTATTTGGATCAAGCCAATAATTTAGTCGATAGATTGAGTGATAGAGGGTATAACAAGAAGGATTTAATTAAAACTATGAAGGCAGTCAATGAGATGGATAGACAGGTTTTGCTAAAGGATAAGCCGAAGAAAATAAATGGAGACATAGATAGGCTAACATTTTCAACAAAATATAGTAGACAGTATCAGGATATATGTAGAATTGTACAAAGATTTATTCCATTGTTGAAAAACGATCCTAAATTAAGAACAACCATAGAAAAAGGTGTTAGATGTGTTTCTAGAAGATCTGAAACTATAGAGAATAGTCTGAAACAGAATTTTGCTGACAAAGCTAAAACAGAAAATAAAATGTGGTTAGGAAAATGTAATGGTAGTTTTAAGTGTGGAGGAATACCTTGTAAATCTTGCAGCTACATGAAAAAAAGTGATACCTTTACCTCAACTGTCACTGGCAATACATATAAGATAAACCACCATATAGATTGTAACTCAAGATTTGTTATATATTTGATCACATGCAAACTGTGTAATAGTCAATATACAGGAAGAACTACAAGAATGTTCAAGGATAGAGTGAGGGAGCACTTGCTTTCCTTAGAAAATGATATTCCAAAAACACCTGTATCAAAGCACTTTGCACTACACAGAAGAAATGATAATTATGATAAACAAGAATTGGAATATATCAATACACTTTTCTCCGTTCAAGGTATTGATTTAATACCAAAATATAATGTTGGGGGAAATAGAGTTCAAGCCCTAAATAGGAGTGAAGTCTATTGGATATACACATTGAAAACCGGAAGTCCTTTGGGTATAAATATGATTTCAGATGTTAAATTATATATAGGCAACTGATATGAAATTCGTTTTAATGCCTAAAATAACTGTTAGTATCTTAACATTGTGGGTCCAGTCATAAAATAATGTTATATTTGAAAATAGGAACAGATCAAGTTTTAATTTTTCTGTATCATACTATTCAAATATTCACTATACTGACATCATTATGGAATAAGACAAAGCCTAGTATATTAATTGTAAATCATTTTCATACAAATAAATTTAATTATAGACTAGCCATGAACTGTAAGAATAATAATGGTGTATATAGAGAGTCATACATTTGTTTATTTGTTTATATTGTATGAGGCTAAAAGTTCCTATTTATGTGAAATTAGGTGTTAACTTTAGTGTGCTCAAGTTGCAACATTGTATTGAATATTTTACATCATTTTATTTTGTAACAATGTGTTTGTTTAACCCCCTTGTATGAAAGGCTTTAGAAAAAGTACTATACCTTTAAATTTGAACACGAGGGATTAGCCTTTTTAAGGGAGGTTCACAGCAGCTGTCAATATCCCTGACGAAGTGCCGTTTAGCGGCAGGAAACGCGTCGGATGTGGCTGTGAGGTGTGTGTGGAGTGGTGTTCACCTGTTTGTTTATTCAAATAAATCTACTGCATTGATTTAATGCTCTGTCTCTCATAAGACTTTTATTTCTACATATGGTGAACACCTGTTTAAATAGCTTACCTGGGATTTAACCCTTACAATCTTTCTAACAATGCAACAATGAAGGGACAGCGCCATCTAGCGGCCCCATAGGTGTATAATCTCCTAAAAAATAATAACTAAAAACAAACAGCTATGAAGCCCTAATTACAAATTCAAACAATGTCAAATATTGAACCTACCAAACCAAATATTATTTACAATATAATTGTATGTTATTGTAGAAAATGACAAAACAGATTTATCTTTAAAAAAGAAATAATAGAAAAAGATTAATAAAAAACTGACCAATCTATTTCTCTATTAAGCCCCTTCGGTTCCAAGGTGTCAAGGTGAAAAATCCAGAAGGACTCTCGCTGCTTGAGTAAAACTTCCCTATTGCCACCCCTTCTAGGGACTTCACCTGTTCAATCACCTGGAACCGAAGTTGGCTTATTTGGTGGTCTGCTGTGATAGGCCACAGGAGCTGACAATTTACCACACCTGATGTTACTCTTGTGTTCAGTTATTCTATCACGTACCCTCCTAGTGGACTCGCCAATGTAGGCCTTCCCACATGGACACTTGATCATATATATAACGTAACTACTGTTGCAAGTGAAGAAATCCCTATAATAGAATTTGTGCCCACTATGTGGATGTGCAAAATAGGGACTTTTCACAATGCACCTGCAGTTACTGCACCCAAGACAAGGGAAACAACCAAGATTCTTTTTGGTGATAAACTGTTGAGATATAGATTTGACAGAACCAATGTAAGCCCGTATTAGAGAATCTCTAAGGCTTTTACTCCGCTTGTAAGCTGGCATAGGAAACTTATCAAACTCCTCAACATCCGCATTACATCTCCTCAAGATGCCCCAATGTCTCTGTATTATTTTCAACACCTGATCACTCTGTCTAGAAAACTCAGATACAAAAACCATCCTCTTTTGATTTTTATCTGATGGTTTTTTAGATTTTAACAGGGCGTCACGGTCCAACTTGGACACCATATCAATGGTGTTCATAATTAGATCATGCGGATAGCCACGTTCCAGGAATTTCTCACCCATCTCAGCCAATCTTATGGGAACCTTGGATTCTTCTGTGACAATCCGTTTGACCCTGAGTAATTGACTTTTAGGTAGTGACCTGATCACGGAGGGATGATGTGCACTGTCATACACTAATAGATTATTTCTATCAGTTTCTTTCCTGAAGATATCAGTTTTAAAACTAAATCCATCCTTGATCACGGTCACATCCAGAAAGTCAATAGAGCTTTCACTGAAGGTCAATGTAAATTTAATGTTGCTGGTTGAATTATTCAATTGAGATACAAAAAGCTCAAGGGCCCCAACGTCGCCCAGCCAAACCACAAAAATATCATCAATGTAGCACCACCAGGTGGCGCCACACTGACGAAATAGGGCACTCTCAAAGACAAACTTCTCCTCAAAGAGATTCATAAAAATGTTGGCATAATTCGGGGTGACGTTGGAGCCCATAGCTGTACCTTGCAGCTGCAAATAATATAAATCCTCAAAGAGGAAATAATTATTGTAAAGAATTAACTCCAGTAGTTGCAAGATAAATTCGACCTGAGTTTCTGAATGTGACCCAGCAGTGAGCAAGGCATATTGCACAGCTCCTAGGCCACTTTCATGAGTGATAGATGTGTACAAACTAGAAACATCCAAACTGAAAAGAATAAACTTATCAGTCTGGAGTTGCAAGTTGCTGAGCTTGATCAAAAAATCATTAGTATCTTTGATAAAAGTATTTGACTGCTCCACCAGTGGTCTCAAAACTCTATCCAAAAAAAATGGAAATATTTGAGAAAACAGAATTAGTACCAGCTACAATAGGACGCCCTGGTGGAGCAGTCAAGGACTTGTGAATCTTAGGCAGCACATATAGCACAGGTGTGATTGGATCAGTAACAATTAAAAATTTAGCTGTTTTGTCATCAATCAAAGCATTGTTCAAAGCAAATTTAACAATCGATTGAATCTCTTTAGAAATCCTGTTAATGGGATTACCTGCAATTACCTTGTATACCTCCCTAGTATTAAGTTGGCGGTAAACCTCTGTTTTATAATCTGTCTTATTTAAAACAACTGTCACTCCGCCCTTATCAGCCTGCTTCAATATCACTTTGTTGTTAGATTTCAATGATTTCAAGGCTGAATGATCTGCAGACGTAAAGTTAGACAACCTAGGTTTACCTTTGGATTTATATTGCCTAGTCTTAGCCTGTAATTCATTCAAATCAGACAGTACCAGTTTTTCAAAGGTCTCAATGCTATGGTCAGTAGCAGAAGGTAAAAAGGAGCTTTTATTAAATAACCCTAGTTGTTTGATGCTCAAAACATTAACTTTATTATCCCCAACAGTGCTAGACCCAACAGACCCACTGCAATTTAACTTTGTACCAATCTGAGATGCATTGCTTGTCTTATTGTTATGCCAAAATTTTAAACGTACATTACAAAAAAATCTATGAATGTCTCTATTCAAATTGAAAAAATCACAGTCTTTGAATGGGCAGAATGATAGTCCCTTCTGGAGGACTGATGCCTCTCTCCCAACAAGTGGACATTCTGAGATGTTAAAGACTATATTTTGTTGCGGGCTCTCGTCACCCTCTGTGAGGTTGCCTTGCCCGTTTTGGCTGTTACCTGAGATCTTGCTTTGGCTCCCCTTTGGGCCCCTGCGGTGTCTGCGACCACGTCTCCTGGGCTGTCGTTGCCTTCCCCCTGGGAAAAATCCATAGAAGAATCGGAGCTGCTCCCTGATGCTGCATGGTGAGACTGCTGCCTTCTCTGTGAACCAGAAGTGACGCGGCGCTCCTTCCCCATTGGATCATAGACCCACCTGTATACCGTATTGGAGGAGTAATCGTCAGAGTCTCTCTGAAACTTTAACCGTTTCCTCTCCTCAATAGTCGACCGCATCTCTTCAAGTAATTCCTTGTTAGCCGTGAATAACTTGTCAAAATCAGCTGATAACATCGTTTGCCGAATATCCTCCTCTAGAACAGATATCTCTCCTTTGAGCTTATCCAGATCAATCTGAAGATATTCCACGGTCAGGACGATTAAATCAAAGGAACACTTATTGAGAATCTGCTCAAACTTACGGCAATATTCAGGATTGTCCTTCAACAAGGTGGGTCTGATGTTCATCCGTGATCCTCTGGGGATTCTTTTCACCCGATGATATTCAGCTAAAGTAGTTGCATGCAGGTCATAAGCCAGTTGCTTTTTAGTGAATTTTTCATATTATGCCAACATTTTTATGAATCTCTTTGAGGAGAAGTTTGTCTTTGAGAGTGCCCTATTTCGTCAGTGTGGCGCCACCTGGTGGCGCTACATTGATGATATTTTTGGGGTTTGGCTGGGCGACGTTGGGGCCCTTGAGCTTTTTGTATCTGAATTGAATAATTCAACCAGCAACATTAAATTTACATTGACCTTCAGTGAAAGCTCTATTGACTTTTTGGATGTGACCGTGATCAAGGATGGATTTAGTTTTAAAACTGATATCTTCAGGAAAGAAACTGATAGAAATAATCTATTAGTGTATGACAGTGCACATCATTCCTCCGTGATCAGGTCACTACCTAAAAGTCAATTACTCAGGGTCAAATGGATTGTCACAGAAGAATCCAAGGTTCCCATAAGATTGGCTGAGATGGGTTAGAAATTCCTGGAACGTGGCCTGAATATTGCCGTAAGTTTGAGCAGATTCTCAATAAGTGTTCCTTTGATTTAATCGTCCTGACCGTGGAATATCTTCAGATTGATCTGGATAAGCTCAAAGGAGATATATCTGTTCTAGAGGAGGAGATTCGGCAAATGATGTCATCAGCTGATTTTGACAAGTTATTCACGGCTAACAAGGAATTACTTGCAGAGATGCGGTCGACTATTGAGGAGAGGAGAAATTCCTGGAACGTGGCTATCCGCATGATCTAATTATGAACACCATTGATATCGTGTCCAAGTTGGACCGTGACGCCCTGTTAAAATCTAAAAAACCATCAGATAAAAATCAAAATAGGATGGTTTTTGTATCTGAGTTTTCTAGACAGAGTGATCAGGTGTTGAAAATAATACAGAAACATTGGGGCATCTTGAGGAGATGTAATGCGGATGTTGAGGAGTTTGATAAGTTTCCTATGCCAGCTTACAAGCGCAGTAAAAGCTTTAGAGATTCTCTAATACGGGCTCACATTGGTTCTGTCAAATCTATATCTCAACAGTTTATCACCAAAAAGAATCTTGGTTGTTTCCCTTGTCTTGGGTGCAGTAACTGCAGTTGCATTGTGAAAAGTCCCTATTTTGCACATCCACATAGTGGGCACAAATTCTATTATAGGGATTTCTTCACTTGCAACAGTAGTTACGTTATATATATATGATCAAGTGTCCATGTGGGAAGGCCTACATTGGCGAGTCCACTAGGAGGGTACGTGATAGAATAACTGAACACAAGAGTAACATCAGGTGTGGTAAATTGTCAGCTCCTGTGGCCTATCACTTTTTGGCAGCAGGCCACCAAATAAGCCAACTTCGGATCCATGTGATTGAACAGGTGAAAGTCCCTAGAAGGGGTGGCAATAGGGAAGTTTTATTCAAGCAGCAAGAGTCCTTCTGGATTTTTCACCTTGACACCTTGGAACCGAAGGGGCTTAATAGAGAAATAGATTGGTCAGTTTTTTATTAATCTTTTTCTATTATGTCTTTTTTAAAGATAAATCTGTTTTGTCATTTTCTACAATTACATACAATTATATTGTAAATAATATTTGGTTTGGTAGGTTCAATATTTGACATTGTTTGAATCTGAAATTAGGGCTTCATAGCTGTTTGTTTTTAGTTATTATTTTTTAGGAGATTATACACCTATGGGGCCGCTAGATGGCGCTGTCCCTTCATTGTTGTATTGTTAGAAAGATTGTAAGGGTTAAATCCCAGGTAAGCTATTTAAACAGGTGTATCTGTATAGGTGGTTATCACATGATTAAGGGGCACACTGCCCCGAAACGTCATGGTTACTGGACCCTGCTGTCTCTACAATAAAGTAAATCACTTTTTGGCATACTGGTGAGCCTCCATTCTTTATTTTTTTCAAGCTTTTAGTTTAGACCAGAGGCCATCAGATCTATTTCTGGAAGACCCCACATCTGTACAAGATGAAAAAACACATCTGGATGGAGAAACCAATCCCCCGGATGTCTGACAGCTGAGATAATCGACTTCCCAATTGTCTATAGCTGGGATATGAATTGCAGAAATTTGACAAGAGTTGGATTCCGTCCAAGAAAGTATCAGAGATACTTCCTTCATTGCTGAAGGACTGCAAGTCCCTCCTTGATGATTGACATATGTCACTGTTGTGAAATTGTCTGTTTGAAAACGAATGAAAATTTCTCTCTTCAATAGAGACCACACCTGCAGAGCCCTGAAAATAGCACGGAGTTCTAAAATATTGATTGGTAACCTCGCCTCTTGAGGTTTCCAAACCAGTTGTGCTGTCAGAGACCCACAGACAGCTTCCCAACCTGTAAGACTTGCATTTGTTGTGATCACAGCCCAGGTAGGACAAACAAATTAGGCCCCTTGAACAAAAAGGTGATGGTCTAACCACAAAGTCAGAGAGAGTTGAGCGTTGGGATTTAAGTATATCATTTGTGGTATCTGAGTTTAATCCCTGCACCATTGGTGCAACATGCAAAGCTGTAGAGGCCTCATATGAAAACGAGCAAAGGGGATCCCGTCCGATGCTGCAGTCATGAGACCTAATACTTCCATGCACATAGCCACTGAAGGGAATAAAAGAGACTGAAGATTTAGACAAGCTAAAGCTAACTTCATTAGTCTCTTGTCTGTCAGGGAAAGAGTCATGGACACTAAATCTATCTGGAAACCTAAAAAGATGACCCTTGTCTGAGGAATCAACAAACTCTTTTGTAAATTGATCCTCCAACCATGTTTTTGAAGAAACCACAATAGTTGTTCTGTGTCAGATTCTGCTAAATGAAAAGATTGAGCTAGTACCAAGATATTGTCCAAATAAGGAAACACTGCAATACCCTGCTCTCTGATTACAGATAGAAGGGCACCGAGAACCTTTGAAAATATTCTCGGAGCTGTCGCTAGGCCAAACGGAAGAGCGACAAATTGGGTAATGCTTGTCTAGAAAAGAGAATCTCAGAAAACGATAGTGGTCTGGATGAATTGGAATGTGAAGATAAGCGTTGGGTAAGTCTATTGTGGACATGAAATGACCTTGCTGAACAAAAGGCAGAATAGTCCTTAAAGTCACCATCTTGAAAGTTGGGACTCTTACAAAACGATTTTAAAATTTCAGATCGAGAATTGGTCTGAACGAATCTTCTTTCTTTGGGACAATGAATAGATTTGAATAAAAACCCAGACCCCCATTTCTGCCAAGGAACTGGAATAATCACCCCTGAAAACTCTAGATCTGAAAAACATTTCCGAAAAGCCTGAGCTTTCACAGGGTTTGTTGGAACATGAGAAAGAAAGAATCTTCCCATTGGAGGTCTTATTCTGAAACTAACTGGAACCCCAGGTAAGCCTAAAAACTCCCATAAACATAATTTCCATGCTGAAAGTGTTAGACTGCAAAGGGAAATACACAGACCTGACTCATGGCAAATATATAGAATATACATTTAATACTTTATAAGATAGACATCCTCCTCCACCTCCCATCTTAGTGTCCGTGCCACATTCTTTAGTGACGTCAGCGAGAGCCGCCATCTTGGCAGAGCACCTTCTCGCTGCCTCCTGCGGATAGCTGTAGCAAGCTAAAGGGGTATAGCAGACTAAGGCGCAGGGTAGCTCGGCCTCATGAGCTCTGCTCGGGGCGGCAGATAGCCCTCCCCAATCCCTGCTGTGCGTATAGAGCCCCGCTGCTGTCCGTTGTAATCCTGCCGTATCATGACTACTCTTACCCAGCGCAGGTCCGGCCTGGTGCAGCGGCGCACGGAGGCCTCCCGGAATGACAGGGAGAGAGCAGCTGAGGGGGAGGATGAGGACAAGGGCCATGAGGAGCAGAACGAGGACGAGAGGGCCGGGGACAAGGAGGCCAGGCTTACCCTGATGGAGGAAGTGTTGCTGTTGGGGCTGAAGGACAGGGAGGGATATACATCATTTTGGAATGATTGCATTTCTGCTGGCTTACGTGCTTGTATGTTAATTGAACTGGCATTTAGGGGCAGAATTACTCTTGAAGCTGTTGGTATGAGACGCAAAAGTCTCCTCTCAAGAAAGGTAATTTGTAAATCTGACGCCCCAACGGGAGATGTTATGCTTGATGAAGCCTTAAAGCATATAAAGGAAACCCCAGCTCCAGAGACTGTACAAAGTTGGATTGAACTCCACAGTGGAGAGACATGGAATCCATTGACGCTACACTACCAGTTAAGAAATGTGCGTGAACGTTTAGCTAAAAACCTTGTAGAAAAGGGTGTTTTGACAACAGAAAAACAAAACTTTCTTCTCTTTGACATGACTACACATCCTCTCACCAATAATAATATCAAGCAGCGTCTCATCAAGAAAGTACAGGAAGCAGTTCTTGACAAATGGGTGAAAGATCCTCATCGCATGGACAAACGTTTGCTGGCCCTTATCTACCTAGCCCATTCTTCCAACGTCATTGAGAATGCATTTGCTCCCCTTTTGGATGATCAATATGACTTGGCTATGAAGAGAGTGCGGCAACTGCTTGATCTAGACCCAGAAGTTGAGTGTACAAAGGCAAATGCTAATGAAATCCTTTGGGCCGTGGTAGCTACCTTTACCAAGTAAATACAGTGGACTGGAGTGCTCATTTTATGTAAATCCAGTTGTTTCTGCTTGATATTTTTGGTAATTTGTAACTTTTTGCTTATTTTTTAATCAGCTCAGAGGACATTAATTTGTGTCTCTATGCAGGATGCTGCTGGTACGAAAAAACCTTCCTGTTGAAAGAGAAGTTTTTATTGCCATATTGGCATTCCATTACTCCTTAACTTGTAAACTTGTATTCTAGCTATTGAAGGGTTTATTTTCTTTAGCTGGTAGCAAGGCACATTTATCCATAGCTTGATGAGCTTGCCTCAAGTGCTTGTGCAGCAGTTAGGATTTGCAGACTTTTTCAGAGAGAACGTTACAAAAAAAAAAGGCCTTTGAATCACCAAAGTTTATAACTCCTTTTTCCTGTCTACATTACTTTTTACAGTCTCCAGTCAATGCTTGTTATAGCAATTTTAATAATTGTTTTTTTGTTGTTGTTTTTTTTAAAGCTGCTCATTATTTGCTTCTTGTTTCTGTATAGTACATATACAGGGAGTGCAGAATTATTAGGCAAGTTGTATTTTTGAGGATTCATTTTATTATTGAACAACAACCATGTTCTCAATGAACCCAAAAAACTCATTAATATCAAAGCTGAATAGTTTTGGAAGTAGTTTTTAGTTTGTTTTTAGTTATAGCTATTTTAGGGGGATATCTGTGTGTGCAGGTGACTATTACTGTGCATAATTATTAGGCAACTTAACAAAAAACAAATATATACCCATTTCAATTATTTATTTTTACCAGTGAAACCAATATAACATCTCAACATTCACAAATATACATTTCTGACATTCAAAAACAAAACAAAAACAAATCAGTGACCAATATAGCCACCTTTCTTTGCAAGGACACTCAAAAGCCTGCCATCCATGGATTCTGTCAGTGTTTTGATCTGTTCACCATCAACATTGCGTGCAGCAGCAACCACAGCCTCCCAGACACTGTTCAGAGAGGTGTACTGTTTTCCCTCCTTGTAAATCTCACATTTGATGATGGACCACAGGTTCTCAATGGGGTTCAGATCAGGTGAACAAGGAGGCCATGTCATTAGATTTTCTTCTTTTATACCCTTTCTTGCCAGCCACGCTGTGGAGTACTTGGATGCGTGTGATGGAGCATTGTCCTGCATGAAAATCATGTTTTTCTTGAAGGATGCAGACTTCTTCCTGTACCACTGCTTGAAGAAGGTGTCTTCCAGAAACTGGCAGTAGGACTGGGAGTTGAGCTTGACTCCATCCTCAACCCGAAAAGGCCCCACAAGCTCATCTTTGATGATACCAGCCCAAACCAGTACTCCACCTCCACCTTGCTGGCGTCTGAGTCAGACTGGAGCTCTCTGCCCTTTACCAATCCAGCCACGGGCCCATCCATCTGGCCCATCAAGACTCACTCTCATTTCATCAGTCCATAAAACCTTAGAAAAATCAGTCTTGAGATATTTCTTGGCCCAGTCTTGACGTTTCAGCTTGTGTGTCTTGTTCAGTGGTGGTCGTCTTTCAGCCTTTCTTACCTTGGCCATGTCTCTGAGTATTGCACACCTTGTGCTTTTGGGCACTCCAGTGATGTTGCAGCTCTGAAATATGGCCAAACTGGTGGCAAGTGGCATCTTGGCAGCTGCACGCTTGACTTTTCTCAGTTCATGGGCAGTTATTTTGCGCCTTGGTTTTTCCACACGCTTCTTGTGACCCTGTTGACTATTTTGAATGAAACGCTTGATTGTTCGATGATCACGCTTCAGAAGCTTTGCAATTTTAAGAGTGCTGCATCCCTCTGCAAGATATCTCACTATTTTTTACTTTTCTGAGCCTGTCAAGTCCTTCTTTTGACCCATTTTGCCAAAGGAAAGGAAGTTGCCTAATAATTATGCACACCTGATATAGGGTGTTGATGTCATTAGACCACACCCCTTCTCATTACAGAGATGCACATCACCTAATATGCTTAATTGGTAGTAGGCTTTCGAGCCTATACAGCTTGGAGTAAGACAACATGCATAAAGAGGATGATGTGGTCAAAATACTCATTTGCCTAATAATTCTGCACTCCCTGTACACTTCAACTAACTAATTTTAAATGTTAACAATAGTATAGTGTTGAAAGATCCTATGGTGTTTGAAAGCCATCTTGGGATGATGAACATTCCATTAAATGTAAATAGTATCTGTTGTATAGTAATACTTTTCTCTCCTTGCAAAGTTATTTGAGACTTTTCAGCTGCACCCTATATTAGATTCAACAAGTCCATAATGTTTAGATCCCAACCTAAGATATCATGAAATGTCATTCACTTATAAATGCTTTCAAACATGAGCTGTTCAGCCATTTTGTATTTGCGGGTTTTTGTTTGTCTTAGTTTTTATGTACTAAGTTATTTTTCCAGGCCTGTCTTTGTCTGTTTAGCCTCGGACGCAATCGCACCTATGAGATGTTGCATGCATATGTTGGCAAGTAATAACCAGCTCAAACAATTACAAAGTTTCTATAAAACACTAAACTGAGATTTCATTTTTATATATAAAATTATGCAGGTTATCACTGTTTGATCTTGTGGAAAATTCATGTTTTTCTTCTATATTGCTGCTTGTCACTCTATTTTTGTTCAATTTATTCTGTATATAGCTTATATAAATCATCCAGATGAGTGTCAGAAGGTCTTGAGCATATTTAAGTCATTTTGCAGGGCCATACAGCACAAGAAGAGATGATGGTGGAGCTTTATAGACAAAGCACTAACTTTTTTTTTTTTTTCTTCGAATATAGAGCAAAAATGTTGAGTAACTCTTTGCAATGATCAGATTCCCTCATATCTGTATACTAGCTTTTTATTATAAGTAAATAAATGATGATCTTTAAAGTGCCTGAAAAAAAACAAAAAAACTTTATAAGATAAAGTGCTAAACATAGCTGAGAGTGTCTTAAAAAATGATATATACTTACCAGAAGCCACCCATCCACATACAGCAGACAGCCAAACCAGTACTGAAACATATCAGCAGAGGTAATGGTAGAGGAGTATAATGTCGATCTGTAAAGGGAGGCAGCAGATGAATCCCTGCAACCGATTTACAGAGAGCTTTAGAAAAGATTTCCCATAGGTGAAAACATGGTATCATCAGGCAATACTCCCTTCACATCCCTCAGACAAACACTGTACTTTGAGAGGAACTGGGCTTCAATATGCTTAGATGCGCCTATCACAGAAGAAAAATCAAGCACAACTTGCTTCACCACCTCCATGAGAGGCAAAGTTTGTAAAACTAAGGTATGAGTGTGGTGAGGGGTGTATTTATAGGCTTTTTGAGGTTTGGGAAACTTTGCCCCCTCCTGGTAGGAATGTATATCCCATACGTCACTAGCTCATGGACTCCTGCAACTTACATAAAACAATTTTTTATTTTTGAAAAGGCGCACTACACTTTTTTGAGGGGCAATTGTGACACTTTTAAAAAATTAACCAGAGGTCTGACCTTCGGTTAAATTTTTGAGAGCTAATTGCTACCGCGAACTTGAGATAGCAATAACGAGCCACTTGTAATGGCTGGTTATTTATTGTGCACCCGCAAAAGGGCAAATTTGCCCATTTGCAGGCACGTGATAAATTAGCGCTCCACTTGTAATCTAGCCCTAAATGTATTAATAAATAAGCAGTTATGCATTAAAATGTCAAAGTAAATGTTGATACTTATCTCATTGAGAAGAAAAGAGAATGTCTGGATACATTCTAGACAGTTTATAGCCATTTGAACGTTTTGGATTGGTCATTGCCAGATTGGACCATTCAGAGCTTTATTTCATTGGCTATTGTGTTCATTACCATTGTTTCTATGTTATTTTTTATTATTGTGCATTGTTACACAAAACATTGAGCAAAGTAGGAGTCTCTGTCCTTGTAATAAAATGCAGCTGTATTACATTGTTGTTTAAGAGAAATGCATGGCTGGTGTTAGCCAAACAGGAATGGCAGACATCCATGTGCATACATTTTGAGTGCCTAGGGCAGCACAAATCCTAAATATGCTTGTATTTTAATGTAACTTTAAATATGGAATTTCTCATAACTAAAAAGCCAGGAACTTGAATGCCGATTTTGTTCTTCCATAATTAATAAGCATTGAAAAATCTGTCTAAAATGATGAGCTTTTATAAAATTCATTTGCATTGCCACTTGTAAAATGAATCATCGTAGACAGTTTTTTTATATTTTAGCATTATACATTTATAACTAAGGTTAAGAGAACAAAAAACTAGTATACATAAGCTGTGTCTTCACAGGTTTATTTGTAGTTAATAACAAATATTGTATGTTCCTTTTAAATATATTTCTCTATTTCTGAGCATAGACAACTTCATTTGCATAAAAAATAAAACACAAAAAATAAATAGAAACACAAACAGCAATATAAGAGGCAAAATCACATGACCTTGCTTCATTGTTAATCATTTGTTATTTAAAACTTTGAAAGATTACAATAAATTGTTTATCATACACTATCTGGTAGTTTGCATAACTGAAACCAGTGTTTGTCTGTAGTTTTTGTGTATGAGGTTTGCTTTGGCATTCACAGCTGCAAAGATTGTGTTTGTGTTAAAGTTATATGATTAGAGCTTTACAATGTCTCCAATAACACCTAAAATGTTTGCTATACTTTAACTTCAACAGAGTTGATGTTTAACACTCTTAAATCTAAAGTAATCTATTCTGGCAATAATGAAACCAATTTCTGTGAGATTTTAATACATATGAAATAAAAAATGCATTGAAGGACACCAAGATCGGCCAAAGATATTAAAATGTACTACTTAAAGTTATATAAAAAATGTAACTATCATGATTTAGATAGAGCATGCAATTTTATAGGGACAGTCAAGTCAAAATTAAACTTTCAGGATTCAGTTAGGGCATGCAATTTTAAACAACTTTCCAATTTACGTTTATCATCAATTTTGCTTCGTTCTTTTGGTATTCTTTGTTGAAAGCTAAATTTAGGTAGGCTCATATGCTAATTTTTAAGCCCTAGAAGGGCTTTTGACATTTTTTACAGCTAGAAAGCGCTAGTTCATGTGTGCCATACAGATAACATTGTGTTCACTACCATGGAGTCACCTATAGGAGTCTGCACTGATTGGGTACAATGCAAGTCTGTCAAAAGAACTGAAAAAAGGGAGCAGTCTGCAGAGGCTTAGCTACAAGGTAATCACAGAGGTAAAAAGTATATATAATCGTGTTGGTTATGCAAAACTGAGGAATGGGGAAAGGGATTATCTATCTTTTTAAACAATAAAAAATCTGGAGTAGACTGTCCCTTTAAGAGACATTTCAATTTACTTCTGTTATGATATTTAGTATGTTCTCTGGGTTTGCTTTGTTTAAATGCATTCCAAAGTAGACTCAAGAACAATGCAATATTGGGAGATAGTTGGTGATTGGTGGCTTCACACATATGTTTCTTGTCATTGGCTCACAAGAGGTGTTCAGGTAAGTCCCAGTAGTGGATTGTTTCTCTGGAGCTGAGATTAAAGGATATAGAAAAAAAAAACAAGATAAAGATGCCTGGTAGTGATTATAACCTACAGTACCCACTCTGTATTGGTCAGAGAATGATGGGTACTTGCACACGGGACATTTATAACTGGTGGTGGAGAAGCGTGCCAAATTCAATGGGAAACAAGGACACTATAAGCTGTCAATCTGTCCATAATATGCTGTTAAACAGATAAGAGGTCACCAATAGTATAAATATACTTATTTGACAGTTTGTAATTCGGTACTTATTTCCCCTTATTTAACCTCTGACAGTCCTTTTCAAAGTGCCCCAAAAGAGGTAATAAATGCCCCAGGGTTCAGCAAGAAGCAATATATGTGAGACATACAAAATGTTGTATTGTTATAAAGTCAAAGTAAAGTCTATAGTATTGTCGTAGCCGCAGTGTGGATGAGGGTAAATCTTATACTTGTCACTGTAATCCTTCCTCAACCGAACAATCCCACATATGATATAATGGCTCACTCAATGTATAAGACTTCCTTGCGATGATCCATAGCCAGGCAGTGCTGGTTCGCTGTATGAATAGCCTCTGTCGGGAGTTGGCTTACACGGCGGTCCTGGGTTGTCCCTCGCTCTCGCTGATCCACGGGGTGTACACAACCTGTTCGCTCGCGGCCACACCGCCGCTTGACCTCCACCACCTCCTATTGGTTGTTTGAATCCCTGAGTGCAAAAAGCTCCGGCCAAACTTCAGATTCCAAAGGAGAAACCGGCAAATGAACAAATGAATAAGAGTGCAGGAATCCGGGGCCAAAAAAGCAGCAGCAAAAAATCTGTGGTTTAAAACTTAAACGCTTTATTGTCCATAATTAAAATTACATGGAAAAACGAAAAACATGAAAGATAATTGTGTGCAGTCGCCACCAAACAAACAAGCTTACGCGTTTCGGCCGTAGCCTTACTCTTAGCTTGATTACAAGATACTCTAAGATGTGTATTTATCAAGAAAAATAAAACTGTGATAGGGTAAAACAAAAGGGGGCAGTTCTGCATAATTAACCAACACTCAAGGAACTTCTAATGTGTGTTAAAAATTAACCCTATCTGCATATATTTGACCAGAGCTCCCTGAACAAAAAATACCCTTAAAGGGAAAAGGGGACTCAAAAATGTTGCATTGCTTAAGGTAAAATAAAATAAAGTTTAATGAATTAAAGCGTAATAAATTGCATCTCAACTAATAAATTTGAAAAATAATAATCTTTAGCAGAAAAAATGGAAAATCTAGGATTCAAAGGGACTGAAAGAAAAAATATAAATATATATAAATATTTTGCTGAAATCATTTCATTGCGTTTTGCATAGATCTACATTTCAAAATTATGTATATGAGTATAAGTATGTATGTATATATATATATATATATATATATCGGTCAATTCATCTGTGACCTACTATTGTTAACCTCTAAATCTAATCTAAATATTTGTTATATCATCTTAGACTTAGATAGAAGCAAATAGATCTAAATTATAATGTTTGTTGCATGATCAAAAGAGATTAACACATGGATAAACACATCGATAAATTATTGGCCCTGGGCATATATATGCTAACCTATATGGTATCTCTGAATAAGAGCCAAATAATATATGTGTTAGTTTGAGAGTAAATAAAAACAAATTAATCTATATTTATAACAAAGATTAATTAAATGTTTAATATAAGCTTTAAGCACATAGATACAGTTGCTAGCCATGAGCATCAACCCATATGCAGCATTATCAGAGAGAATCCCTGTGAACATTAGTAATTATCAATGTACAAGGTAGTAATAAGTAATACAACATGCTATGATGGATGTTAAAGAAAGCTGGACTTAAACTACTTGGTGTACATGATTTTAGATGTTTTCTCAGTATTTACTCCCAGTAGTTAATTAAGTCATACTGCAAATTTAAACTACCTGGATATCTTGTCTCCAGGTGGAAAATCCAAAACATCTCTCGCTTGTAAAGCAATTTCTCCCTATCCCCACATCTTTTAGGGGAAGGACCTGTTCTATAGCTTTCCAGCTAAAGAAGGATAGGTCTTTCTGGTGTTTCTGTGAGAAATGTGTTACTATTGGTGTGGTTGCTTTTCCTACGGTAATGGAGCTGAAATGTTCTCTGACTGCACACAATTATCTTTCATGTTTTTCGTTTTTCCATGTAATTTTAATAATGGACAATAAAGCGTTTAAGTTTTAAACCACAGATTTTTTGCTGCTGCTTTTTTTGTCCCCGGATTCCTGCACTCTTATTCATTTGCTGAGATTAAAGGGACATGAAACCCAACAACTTTCCCATTTACTTCTGTTATCAAATATGCTTCATTCTCTTGGTATCCTTGGAGAAGGGGCACCAATGCACTGCTGGGAATTAAGTGAGCACATCAGGTGAGCCACTGACAAGGGGCATATATGTACAGTCATAAATCAGTAGCTAGCTACCAGTAGTGCATGGCTGCACCAGAGCCTAACTAGGTATGTTTTTCAACAAAGAATACCAAGAAAACAAAACAAATCAAACAATAGAAGGAAATTTGGAAAGTTGTTTAAAAACGCATGCTCTATCTGAATCATGAAAGTTTATTTTTTACTTTACTGTCCCTTTAACAATGTGTTTAACCCCTGTCTTTACTGTCCCTTTAACAATGTGTTTAACCCCTGTCTTTACTGTTCCTTTAACAATGTGTTTAACCCCTGTCTTTACTGTTCCTTTAACAATGTGTTTAACCCCGTGGCTGGGGCTTAACACACAGTTATATGCTAGAGATAGTGCAATAATAAAATTCTCTCACACAATACAAAGAGAGTATGGACAGTTTTACACTTAACACTATAACTAGATAGCCACTCTGCCTTTGAAGTTCACAGGCAGAGTGGCTATCTATTATTTCCATAGTAACAATTTTGCTCTGTCAGCTGAGATGGTTAATCTGCTTAGCTGTTCTTTATAGTTTTTTAAATTATTCTGTTTATGTTATTCTGTTTATTATTGGTCTGTATAATTATGATGGAGCTGTGTTGTCCCTATTTTCTGTTTGATTAAACAATAAATATAGCTGTGTTTAGAGAAATAAATAAATGGTCTTACACATAAGACCATTTATGTTTTGAAATGGTAAATATATAAAGTCTGTAGCAGAAAAATAATCTTTAATCAGTTGTTTTTTGTACGTTTTGACAAATGCATCATTTCTTTCAATATATCCTGTCCCTTCCTTAATAAGAAAAAATCCCCTCCTACGTCTAAAGATGTTTATTCTTTAGATTGCAACATGCCTATAAAAAAGATAACAATCATTGCTTGCTTCACAATGGTAATGCTAAGTATTGTGTTATCAGAAATGTACAAACTTATAGGGGAAAAAAAAGCTTTCATGTTATGTTTTCAGACTGTTTCCCACACAATCACAAAACTCACTAAAAATACATGATGAAAAAATCTGAAAATGTATCTAGTCTAAGACAGAAAGTACAAAGATTTATATCAGCGGCCAGTAATGAGTATAACGCTTGTTGCAGACAGTTATGTTATTGTTCAGAAAACAACACTTGAGGATAGATTACAAGTGGAGCACTAATGACAGTGCGTTTGCGATAAGCAATATTGGTTGACCGTGCTACCATTAGCGTACGACTTTGATATTCATTGCAAAGTGTGTTAACCAGAGAAGGGTTATCGCTGCTGACTTTGCTCAAGCGCAGACTATCGTGACTGCTCTAACTTGCGCTGGTATCCCAAGTTGAAAGTTATAGTTTGTACTTGAATGAAAGCAGGAGGCGGCATTGCACAAGCAGTTCACAAGAACTGCTTGTGCAATGATAAATACTGACAGCGTATGCTGTTGGCATTCATCGATGTCTGTTGGACAGGCCGATGATAAATCGGCCCCATGAAGTAAACTCTAAAGGTTAAAAAAAAGCTGCAAAAAACACATGTAAAACCCATTAAAATAAGGTGCTAGACACATTTATATGGCAAAGTGTTTGACTGGGAAGGGCTCCAATCTGTATATATGTGTAAATATATCTATGTGTGTGTGCATATATTTATATATATATATATATATATATATATATATGAGTATATGGGGTCTATTTATGTAGGTGCAGACAGAGATGATCCGCTATAGCGAATCATGTCCGTCGCACATTAATAAATGCCGACAGCATACGATGTCAGCATTTATCATTGCACCAGCAGTTCTGGTGAACTGATGGTGCAATACTACCCCCTGCAGATTCTCGGCCAATCGGCCGCTAACAGTGGGTGTCAATCAACCTGATCGTATTCAATTGGGCTGATTGCTGTCCGCCACCTCAGAGGTGGCGGACGAGTTAAGGAGCAGCGGTCTTAGGACCGCTGCTTCTTAACTTCCGCTTTGTCACGCGGCTGCTAGGGATGCGTCGCGACCTGTATGCTCGTTGCCTAGGGGCGAGTCGGCTCCTTACTGTGTGTGGTAGTGACGTCATCGTCGCACACTTTCTCCCTCAGAAGCCAGTTAGGATCTCCTGTGGCGTGAATTCTGCGCCTATGTAAGTAACTGCAGTCATACCTATCACTGCCCAAGTATAGGTGTTACTTACTGTTACTGTTATATTGTTGCTGAACCTTGCCTGTCTGACCACTCTGCCTGTTTAACCCTTAACTGCTGGATTGATATACTGCTGCTGAACCTTTCCTGTGTGACCTCTCTGCCTGTTTAACCCTTAACTGCTGGATTGATCTTCTATTGCCAAACCCTGCCTGCCTTACCATCCTAGTGGTTTACCTCTGGACTGCCTTACTGTTGCTGATCCCTGCCTGCCTTACCATCCTAATGGTTTGCCCCATAACTGCCTTTCTCTGGTTTCCTGCCTGTTGTCATCAAGGACTGTCCTGCCTGTGGTAAGTGCCACTTATATCATCTTGCAAACCTTCTCTGCTCTGGTATATTCCCTATCATTCTGGCTCAACACCGGGATAACAAGACTACTGGCAGAGTTCAGTCTGATAGAGGAGTATCCCACGAGCATTACATTATACTTGGGCCTGGAGCTAGATGAGGTGGCACGAGCGGTTTATCTTCAGGGACAGATGTTGGGAACCCATACCACACAGTTGCAGAATATGGATTCCAAGCTAGAGGCTATTACTGCTCAACTCTCCTTACTAGTTACAGCGAGGAATACCCCTCCTGTTGTTGTACCACCAGTCTCTACTCCTAGTGCTGTGGCTTCTTCCTCTGCTTCTGGAAGTATACCCCAGATACCATTGCCTGACAAGTATGAATGTACTACCGATTGTAGGGGTTTTCTTAACCAATGCACGCTGCACTTCCGCAATGATCCTCACACCTTTCAGTCTCACCAGTCAAGGGTCACCTTTATAATTTCCTTACTGAAAGACAAGGCCCTAGCCTGGGTTTCACCCCTTTTGGAACAGAATGCTCCACACCTGCATTATGCTGATTATTTCATTTCTGCATTATCTTCTGTGTTTGGGACTTCTGGCCGTACCTCTGCTGCAGAATTTTCTCTCCTAGACCTCCGCCAGGCAATAGAACTGTGTCACAATTTGCCATTGAGTTTCGCACCCTGGCACTTGAAACCACTTGGGAGGGCAGTGCTCTCAATGCAGCCTTTAGGAGGGGTCTGAATGAGCGCATCAAAGATGAACTCAGTTCATGACATTCCATCTTCTTTGGATGACTTTATATAGCTTTGCATCAGTCTGGACTCTCGCTTCCAGGAGAGACAAGCTGAAAGAGACAGAACCAGGAGGCTCTTTCCCTCCCTTCCTCCTATCCATCCGGTTTCTGCAGTATCCTCTACCCCTTCAACAGCTCCAGTTACCCCAGTGGACTGCTCTAACTTGCGCTGGTATCCCAAGTTGAAAGTTATAGTTTGTACTTGAATGAAAGCAGGAGGCGGCATTGCACAAGCAGTTCACAAGAACTGCTTGTGCAATGATAAATACTGACAGCGTATGCTGTTGGCATTCATCGATGTCTGTTGGACAGGCCGATGATAAATCGGCCCCATGAAGTAAACTCTAAAGGTTAAAAAAAAGCTGCAAAAAACACATGTAAAACCCATTAAAATAAGGTGCTAGACACATTTATATGGCAAAGTGTTTGACTGGGAAGGGCTCCAATCTGTATATATGTGTAAATATATCTATGTGTGTGTGCATATATTTATATATATATATATATATATATATATATATATATATATGAGTATATGGGGTCTATTTATGTAGGTGCAGACAGAGATGATCCGCTATAGCGAATCATGTCCGCCGCACATTAATAAATGCCGACAGCATACGATGTCAGCATTTATCATTGCACCAGCAGTTCTGGTGAACTGATGGTGCAATACTACCCCCTGCAGATTCTCGGCCAATCGGCCGCTAACAGTGGGTGTCAATCAACCTGATCGTATTCAATTGGGCTGATTGCTGTCCGCCACCTCAGAGGTGGCGGACGAGTTAAGGAGCAGCGGTCTTAGGACCGCTGCTTCTTAACTTCCGCTTTGTCACGCGGCTGCTAGGGATGCGTCGCGACATGTATGCTCATTGCCTAGGGGCGAGTCGGCTCCTTACTGTGTGTGGTAGTGACGTCATCGTCGCACACTTTCTCCCTCAGAAGCCAGTTAGGATCTCCTGTGGCGTGAATTCTGCGCCTATGTAAGTAACTGCAGTCATACCTATCACTGCCCAAGTATAGGTGTTACTTACTGTGACTGTTATATTGTTGCTGAACCTTGCCTGTCTGACCACTCTGCCTGTTTAACCCTTAACTGCTGGATTGATATACTGCTGCTGAACCTTTCCTGTGTGACCTCTCTGCCTGTTTAACCCTTAACTGCTGGATTGATCTTCTATTGCCAAACCCTGCCTGCCTTACCATCCTAGTGGTTTACCTCTGGACTGCCTTACTGTTGCTGATCCCTGCCTGCCTTACCATCCTAATGGTTTGCCCCATAACTGCCTTTCTCTGGTTTCCTGCCTGTTGTCATCAAGGACTGTCCTGCCTGTGGTAAGTGCCACTTATATCATCTTGCAAACCTTCTCTGCTCTGGTATATTCCCTATCATTCTGGCTCAACACCGGGATAACAAGACTACTGGCAGAGTTCAGTCTGATAGAGGAGTATCCCACGAGCATTACATTATACTTGGGCCTGGAGCTAGATGAGGTGGCACGAGCGGTTTATCTTCAGGGACAGATGTTGGGAACCCATACCACACAGTTGCAGAATATGGATTCCAAGCTAGAGGCTATTACTGCTCAACTCTCCTTACTAGTTACAGCGAGGAATACCCCTCCTGTTGTTGTACCACCAGTCTCTACTCCTAGTGCTGTGGCTTCTTCCTCTGCTTCTGGAAGTATACCCCAGATACCATTGCCTGACAAGTATGAATGTACTACCGATTGTAGGGGTTTTCTTAACCAATGCACGCTGCACTTCCGCAATGATCCTCACACCTTTCAGTCTCACCAGTCAAGGGTCACCTTTATAATTTCCTTACTGAAAGACAAGGCCCTAGCCTGGGTTTCACCCCTTTTGGAACAGAATGCTCCACACCTGCATTATGCTGATTATTTCATTTCTGCATTATCTTCTGTGTTTGGGACTTCTGGCCGTACCTCTGCTGCAGAATTTTCTCTCCTAGACCTCCGCCAGGCAATAGAACTGTGTCACAATTTGCCATTGAGTTTCGCACCCTGGCACTTGAAACCACTTGGGAGGGCAGTGCTCTCAATGCAGCCTTTAGGAGGGGTCTGAATGAGCGCATCAAAGATGAACTCAGTTCATGACATTCCATCTTCTTTGGATGACTTTATATAGCTTTGCATCAGTCTGGACTCTCGCTTCCAGGAGAGACAAGCTGAAAGAGACAGAACCAGGAGGCTCTTTCCCTCCCTTCCTCCTATCCATCCGGTTTCTGCAGTATCCTCTACCCCTTCAACAGCTCCAGTTACCCCAGTGGAGGAACCCATGGATCTCTCCTCCTTCAAACCCTCAGAATCAGAAAGACAGAGAAGAATGAGATTGATATTATGCTTTTATTGTGGGTCTAACACCCACCAACTAAAGGACTGTGATATTCGGCCTGGAAAAGCCAATGCTTAGGGGATAACACTGGGGTATCTCTAAGCATGATCACTATTAAATACCCTTTATTCTGGAACCTGGAACCCTTACCTTCTTTCAGAATACAGTCCACACTCAAGCCTTCATTGATTCAGAGGCAGCTGGAAACTTTCTGGATCACCGTTTTATGATCCAAGCTGGCTTGCCTCTTCTGCAGAAAAGACATTGTCTCAAAATAACTACTCTGGATGGCACCCCCCTTGGTTCAGGGTTGATCCATTTTGAGTCAGCACCTCTTACCCTAACTGTGGGAGTCCTTCATACCGAACAGCTGCAGTTCGATGTCATTCACTCCCCAGCACAGTCCGTCATCCTTGGTCTTCCTTGGCTTTGGGTATACAATCCACAGTTCGACTGCACTGAAGGACAATTGGCCTCCTGGGGTACCTCCTGTTTCCACTCCTGCCTTGCTAAAGTCACTCCTCTGCCCTGCATCCCCATAGCCAGTATACAGACTCCCCCAAACCTTCATGCAGTATATGCGGTCTGTGTTTGAGAAAAAAGCAGCCAATGTGCTGCCACCCCACTGTCCTTATGACTGCAAGATCAACCTCTTTCTCGGAGCCCCACTTCCTAAAGGGAGGACTTATCCTCTATCCAAAGCTGAAACCAAATCCATGGAGGAGTACATCCAAGAGAACCTAACTAAAGGTTTAATTCACCCTTCCTCCTCTCCTGCCGAGGCAGGCTTCTTTTTTGTCAGTAAGGAGAAGGATGGTGGGCTCAGACCCTGCATCGACTACAGGGCCTTGGACTGTCTCCTGTTGCCTACAAAGTGGTCTTGCCTAAAACCCTGTGCATACACCCAGTCTTCCACATCTCGCTACTCAAGCCTTACATCAAGAATAGATAAACTCGGCTCCAATCTCCTCCTCCTCCTCCGCTCCTGGTCCATGGTGACCCTTAATATAAGGTAGCTAAGATCCTGGACTCCAGATACAGGCACAGGCAACTGCAGTATCTGATACATTGGAAGGGTTACTCTGTTTTTCAAAAAAATTTAAAGAGAGAAAATGATAGTGAGATCCACTTATCATAAAAATACAGGGAATCAAGCACTCTTTTAACTTTTTATTGATTTATCTTATGGATTTTTGCAATGCCTAAATTGCAAATAATCCAATATAGAGACACACTCTCACAAAAGAAACTGTACAACACTATTCATTACTAAATCAATGTAATATTGTAATAAACCATATTTTAATATTTGCAATACTATACATATATACAATAAATGCAGACTTCTCATTTGAAAGCAGTACTGTGACGTCACTAAGTGTTCATAGGAGAAATGAATAATCAAAAAACTTTGCAACACCTTACCAGAGGACATCCCCAACTTTTAAGGAAGGGAAATGCTGTCATGGATAGAAAAAGGATCTATGCGTTTTTTTTAATTGCCCCTTTGCACGCAGCATATGTAAATAGGCATCAGTGTATGCCTTAACAACATGTAAACAATATGCTTAGTAATTAAACATTATTTGATAAGGGTACAAGACAATGTACTTGAATATTATAATCAGAGAGGGGGTTTGCACTTAATTTTGTCCATGATTCAATCCACTGGAAAGATAAAGTTTATCCAATGATAATAAAACATGATAGATGGTATGTCCAGAAACAAAAGTTCCTTTTGAAGGAAAAAAGCAAGCTTAACGGATGGTAGAATGCACACTTTTATTTAATACAGCAAAAGCTTCCATAGCTGTCATATGCACAAACAATGTTAAAGCTGTAGCAGGTGTATAATCCAGTATACCAGTGTGCATATTTGTAATGCTGTGTACAGACAAAAGCAGTAAGCTTACTTCCAAAGTGTTGTGTGTATTGTAAGCAACAGTTTAGCAACAATGTTACTTTTTCAAAAAGGAAACAGTCACCAACTCACATACCTAGGTGCTGGGGATAACTCCAAGACTTCTGTATCCACATGAAATTCCCAAGAAACAGTGCAGACTTATGCAAAATTCCTCAAGCTCATTCAGCCTTTCTCCAACAGACCAAACACTGTGTAGGCTTAATCACGTGATGTCACACACACAGTGGAAACACTCTGTAGGCTTAATCAGGTGATGTCACACACACAGTGTTTGGTCTGTTGGAAAAAGGCTGAATGAGCTTGAGGAGTTTTGCACAAGTCTGCACTGTTTCTTGGGAATTTCATGTGGATACAGAAGTCTTTGTTACTTCAAAAGGAACTTTTGATTCTGGACATACCATCTATCATTTTTTATTATCATTGGAAAAACAATCGGCCAGATTACGAGTTTTGTCGGTAAAGCTGTGCGGTGCTAACGAGCCTTTTGTTTCCAGCACTGGTATGTTTGACAACGCTGGTATTACAAGTTTACAATCGGAATTCGAGGGACGCCATCTTGGATGACATCATTTAAAGGAATATTCATTTGTCGTTAGTCCGTCGGCCTAGAAGGATGTTCCGCGCCAGAGGTCTTCAAGATGGAGCCGTTCCTCATCAGATGGATGAAGATAGAAGATGCCGCTTGGATGAAGATGTCTACCGGTCCGGATGTCCTCTTCTGCCTGGATAGGATGAAGACTTCTGCCAGTCCGGATGTCCTCTTCTACCCCATCGGATGACCAGTGGTGCCCGGCTGGGTGAAGACGGCTCAAGGTAGGGTGATCTTCAATGGGGTAGTGTTAGGTTTTTTTAAGGGGGGATCGGGTGGGTTTTAGAGTAGGGGTGTGTGGGTGGTGGGATGTAATGTTGGGGGGGTATTGTATTTCTTTTTTTTACAGGTAAAAGAGCTGATTACTTTGGGGCAATGCCCCGCAAAAAGCCCTTTTAAGGGCTGGTAAAAGAGCTGATTACTTTGGGGCAATGCCTCGCAAAAGGCCCTTTAAGGGCTATTTGTAATTTAGTGTAGGGTAGGGAATTTTATTATTTTTGGGGGGCTTTTTTATTTTATTAGGGGGATTAGATTAGGTGTAATTTGTTTAAACTTCTTGTAATTTTTTTTATTTTCTGTAATTTAGTGTTTATTTTTTTTCGTAATTTAGTTTATTGTATTTAATTGTAATTAATTGTAGGTAGTTTAGGTAATTTATTTAATGATAGTGTAGTGTAGGTGTAATTGTAACTTAGGTTAGGATTTATTTTACAGGTAATTTTGTATTTATTTTAGCTAGGTAGTTATTAAATAGTTAATAACTATTTAATAACTATTCTACCTAGTTAAAATAAATACAACGTTGCCAGTAAAATAAAAATAAATCATAAGCTAGCTACAATGTAATTATTAGTTATATTGTAGCTATCTTATGGTTTATTTTATAGGTAAGTATTTAGTTTTAAATAGGAATAATTTATTTAATTGTAGTTATTTTATTTAGATGTATTTAAATTATATTTATATTAGGGGGGGTTAGGGTTAGGGTTAGACTTAGGTTTAGGGGTTAATAACTTTATTATAGTAGCGGCGACGTTGGGGGTGGCAGATTAGGGGTTAATAAACATAAGTAGGTGTCGGCGATGTTAGGGCAGGCAGATTAGGGGTTAATAAAAATTAACTAGTGTTTGTGAGGTGGGAGTGCGGCGGTTTAGGGGTTAATACATTTATTAAAGTAGCTGCGATGTCCGGTCGGCAGATTCGGGGTTAATAAGTGTAGTTAGGTTGCGGCGACGTTGGGGGCGGCAGATTAGGGGTTAAAAAATATAATGTAGGTGTCGGCGATGTTAGGGGCAGCAGATTAGGGGTTCATAAGTATAATGTAGGTGGCGGCGATGTCCGGTCGGCAGATTAGGGGTTAAAAATATTTATTATAGTGTTTGCGATGTGGGGGGGCCTCGGTTTAGGGGTTAATAGGTAGTTTATGGGTGTTAGTGTACTTGTTAGCACTTTAGTTAAGAGCTTGTTCCGGCGTAAGCCCATAAAACTCTTAACTACTGACTTTTATATGCGGTAGGAGTCTGGACAGGAGAGGGTCTACCGCTCACTTCTTCCAAGACTCTTAATACCGGCATTAGGAAAATCCCATAGAAAAGATAGGATACGCAATTGACGTAAGGGGATTTGCGGTAGCCTCGAGTCGCGGAAGAAAAGTGAGCGGTGAGCCTCTACCTGCCAAACTTGTAATGCCAGCGTTAGAAAAAAAGCAGCTTTGGGACCTCTCAACGCTGCTTTTTAAGGCTAACGCAAAACTCGTAATCTGGCAGAATATCTTTCCAGTGGATTGATTCATGGTCAAAGTTAAGTGCAAACCCCCTCTCTGATTATAATATTCAAGTGCATTGTCTTGTACCCTTAGCAAATAATGTTTAATTACTAAGCATATTGTTTACATGTTGTTCAGGCATACACTAATGTCTATTTACATATGCTGCATGCAAAGGGGCAATTAAAAAAAACTGCATAGATCCTTTTTCTATCCATGACAGCATTTCCCTTCCTTAAAAGTTGAGGCTGTCCTCTGGTAAGGTGTTGCAAAGTTTTTTGATTATTCCTTTCTCCTATGAACACTTAGTGTCGTCACAGTATTGCTTTTAAATGAGAAGTCTGCATTTATTGTATATATGTATACCCCCCTCACATACTTGCATATTCTAGTCTTTAAGGTTTCTCTGTGGCAGATCGTTCCTGGGTTCCTGCCTGTGATGTGCATGCTCCATCTTTGGTCTCTAGATTCCATGCTGCTCATTCTTTGAGACCAACTGCTCCATCTTTGGTCTCTAGATTCCAGACTGCTCATCCTTTGAGAGAGGGGGGCTATGTCGCTCTGCGCCGCTCTAGCCATTGCTAGGGATGCAGTGTGACCTGTATGCTTGTTGCCTAGGGGGGAGTCAGCTCCTTTCTGCATGTGGCGGTAACATCATTGCCGCACGCTTTCTCCCTCAGAAGCCGTTTAGAATCTCCTGTGGCACGAATCCTGCGCCTATGTAAGTAACTGCAGTCATACCTATCACTGCCCAAGTATAGGTGTTACTTACTGTTCTCCTGGGTTGTGCTTATTTATATGCTGGACTGTTATTGTGATAACCAAAAGTTATCTAATAGTGTGATAATTAGAATATGAAAAATAAAGGTTTTGTTGCTCTTTTCTTAAAATAAGCAAGAGAAAATGATTTATTAAACTTACTTATTTAAGGTGAGTCATTAATTTTGTAATTGATAGAATAATATGAAACTTCACTAAGATACGAATATATAAATATTCAGGAAAGATTATGAGTAACTGAGATTTAAATTCAGAGTATGTCATATGTGTTACAAAATAATGCAACAGTTAATGCTGATTAAAGCAGATAAAGCAAAGCAAAGGTTTAGACTGCTTGATAAAGTAAAGGTAATTTCTTCACGCACTCACACTTTCACGCAATAAAATATATACACAGTCCAGACATACTAGCTTGAATCCCAAACCACAATATATTGAGTCAGATGAAAATCACAATAAAGGTTATAGATATCTCCAATAACAAACAATGGTGTTTAAGGTTTAACCTTTATGAATGAATAAATTGTAGCGTGGAGAGCGGTACTTATCTTAACAGTAGCGGTGGTAAGAAGCGTGGAGAGCGGTAATGCCTTTTAGAAATAAAGGCTGAGAGGTAAGTTGCAGCTCTTAGGTTCAGCGTCTGTTTGGTGTGAGCGCGACTTCGGCGTGGTGAAAGAAGTTCCGATTGGCGGATGAATCCGGAAGATGATCCCGGTCTGAATAGAGGTAACTGTAGATACCCAGCGGGTATCGAAGGCGAAGTAAAAGACCTGAAGGTTAAAGCAACAATAGCACAATGTGGTAGTAGCTCCACAGAGGAGCAAGGAGAAGAGATAAACAGCTTCAATTTTCAGGCCCTGATTGAGGGGTAAGCACTTCCTTAAATAGGAAGGAAGTGCTTAAGCAGGTTCAGATTTAAAGGGATATCACATGCCCCCCTCCTCAGGGAATCACCCCTGGGGATTCTGTGTGAGGTTTAAGTGGATATTTCTTATGGAAGAACCTGATCAATCGGGGCGAATGGACTTCGGAATGAATGAGCCAGGAGTTTTCCTCAGGGCCGTAACCCTTACATTTAATGAGATATTCCAGTTTATTTCTGTGTATCCTAGAATCCAGTATGGATTCAACCTCGAATTCTTCTTGATGATCAACCATAACAGGTGGTGGCGGAATAGAAGAAGGATGGTTTTTGGTTGGGAATGGTTTCAACAATGAGATATGGAAAGAAGGATGTATTTTGTAGTCTTTTAGCAGTTTAAGTCTAACCACATTGGAATTTATCACATGTTCTATTGGAAATGGACCCAAGAATTGATTTGCAAGTTTCTTGCTAGGAACCTTGAGTTTAAGATTTTTTGTTGAGAGAAGTACTAAGTCCCCAACCTTATAATCAGGACCCTTACGATGTTTTAAGTCATAATATGATTTTTGATATTGTTTGGCTTCATGTAGATGTCTTTTCAGGACAATTAACCTTTCGTGGAGGTTAGATGTAAATTCAGTTGCTGTGGGAGAGTTTACAGATTTGTTAGAAAGAGATATAGTGTTTGGGTGGTAACCATATGTTGCAAAAAAGGGGGAAGTTTTGATAGAAGTACTTATGGAATTGTTATATGTGAATTCGGCCATGGGAAGAAAAACTGTCCAATCATCTTGGAGATGTGATATGTAACATCGTAAGAATTGTTCTATGGTCTGATTAAGTCTCTCTGTGAGTCCATTAGTCTGGGGATGGAAAGCAGTGGTATAAAGGTGGTCAATCTTTAGCAATTTACACAGAGATCTCCAGAAGGATGAGGTAAATTGCGTTCCCCTATCTGTAATTATGTTGGTAGGTAAACCATGTAGTCTGACTATGTGGTCGATAAATACCTTAGCCGTAGTCATAGCTGAGGGTAATCCCTTAAGTGGGATAAAATGAGCTAGTCTGGTTAAATGGTCAATTATTACCATGATAGTATTATATTGTTGAGTGAGTGGGAGTTCAACAATAAAATCCATGGCTATGTGTCATGTTATGTCTCAGGATATCATGTGAGAGCCTCATTGTCTGGAACAGTTGCTTTAAAGGAAGATTAGTAGAAGCCATACTGATTGAAAATGAAAACAAATTTATTTAAACAACAGAATACTTTGTTTAAGCAAATACTTGCAGAATATTTAAATATGCTACTCAGGTATGTTAAGACCACATACAGCAGGAGTGAAAATAAACAAACAAAGTAAGCAGAGATGCAGATTCAGAAAGGAAAGTCTTTCTCCTACTAATTGCTGAGTGCAGGAATTGCACAATGCAGGAAACAACTTGCAAACTGGTAACAGGTTTAAAGGTAAAGTCTCTCTCCTTGTAATTGCTGAAGGCAGGAAACAAACTTGAAGATTGGTAACAGGTTTAAAGGTAAAGGCTTTCTCCTGGTAATACCTTGTAAACAGGTGCAAAGGAAATCTTTCTCCAAAGAAGTACAGGAAACAGGTTCTGACTTGACAAAACAGATCCAATGTGAAGACACTAATGCAGACTAAAAGCCATCCTTAAATAGGGAGGTTTTGCACAGGGTTGGTTCTGATTAATTCCAGAATTGAGAACACCTGTGTGTTGCACAGGTGTAATAACAAGTAAGGCAAATAGTTATTTATCAGATCTTTTAAGATCCATGCTATTGTTGGAACTGGCTGTGGCTCAACATGTAAGCAAACAGAAATAGCAACCACAGAGCCACAGGTTCAAATCCCTATACAGCCCTTCTTAGCAGAATGCCTCCCAGACCTTTTCTTTTTCTTTTTCGTCTGGAGGCTTGGTTCATGACAGATGCCCCCTCCAAAGAGCGCACTCTGGGCGCTCAAAGCCTGTTCAAACATCTGAAGGTGGGATTTACGAACAAGTGTTCCATTTGAAGCCCTAATACAATCAGATGGAATGGATTCTTTGCTTGGAACAGCTGCCTGAGATTGGGGACCCTTAGAAGATATCCCTGTAGGCATAACAAGAGCTGAAAAACCAAGACAGTTTTGATTTAGAGGTTCCTGATTATACCCAGCAGCTTGCAATGGACTGGCTGATGGGCAGGGTACCTCCGGGTAGGAAAAGACCTCTCCTTCAGAGTCAAGGAATTTGTTATCTGGGTCATATCTGCCTGATGGGTAGAGTACCTCCGGGTAAGGTATGACCTCTCCTTCAGAGTCCAGGAATTCATTTTCTGTGTCATTTATATCCAATTCAACCATCTCATTCAATTCTTTCTCAGTCAATGAGTAGCTGGGTGAAGGTGGTGCAGGGAGGTGTGGAACTTTAGATTTGTCAGGGTCTGATTCAGCTGGAAGATTTGTCACTTTTATGTCTGATGAGTGACTTTTGTTAGATGGATCTCCAACCAAGGCAGAAACAAGGTAATGTGCAGGATTTCCAGGAGGTGTTTTTGCAGAGTTCCCCAATGTGGTAGATGCAGAAACAGAGGCAGTGGCATGGGTAGTGGATGTTGTTGAAGTTGTACTGCCAACAACCATCTGTTTCAAATCAGGTACCATTTCTTGAAGCGTGTTAGAAACGGTTGCTTGTAGAATAGATGTATTCTCAGTAGCTGGATCCTCTCCAGGGGTATCTATAAGTTTGCTAGTGGAAGAATAATTTGTTCCCTTAACATCAGAGTCCATTTTAAACTTGGCTGTATCTCGACTTGATCCTCTAGGGGGTCTTACTGGACACCCTGTGATGCGGTGACCAGTTCCCCCACAATAGAAACAGAGGTTAAGCTGTCTTCGCCGAGTCTTTTCCTCTTCTGTTAAGGGTTCTTTAAAACCTTTCCTTGTTTGGGAGGTAACTTCAGACAAGGTTTTGGTTGGGAGAGATAACATTTCCACCAGCTCCATGAAGTTAATCAGTATGTCCTTAATAAACTTTAACACTGATTCCAATACAGCAATAATCCCAGAGGGCTCTCTTTTAAGGTCTTCACATTCTGTCATGTTATGTCTCAGGATATCATGTGAGAGCCTCATTGTCTGGAACAGTTGCTTTAAAGGAAGATTAGTAGAAGCCATACTGATTGAAAATGAAAACAAATTTATTTAAACAACAGAATACTTTGTTTAAGCAAATACTTGCAGAATATTTAAATATGCTACTCAGGTATGTTAAGACCACATACAGCAGGAGTGAAAATAAACAAACAAAGTAAGCAGAGATGCAGATTCAGAAAGGAAAGTCTTTCTCCTACTAATTGCTGAGTGCAGGATTTGCACAAGGCAGGATACAAACTTGCAAACTGGTAACAGGTTTAAAGGTAAAGTCTCTCTCCTTGTAATTGCTGAGTGCAGGAATTGCACAATGCAGGAAACAACTTGCAAACTGGTAACAGGTTTAAAGGTAAAGTCTCTCTCCTTGTAATTGCTGAAGGCAGGAAACAAACTTGCAAACTGGTAACAGGTTTAAAGGTAAAGGCTTTGCCCTGGTAATACCTTGTAAACAGGTGCAAAGGAAATCTTTCTCCTGGCAATGGCCAAGTGCAGGAATTGCATAAAGCAGGAAACAAACTTGTAGATTGGTAACAGGTTTAAAGGTAAAGGCTTTCTCCTGGTAATACCTTGTAAACAGGTGCAAAGGTGAAGTCTTTCTCCTGGCAATAGCTGAGTGCAGGAATTTGCATAAAGCAGGAAACAAACTTGAAGATTGGTAACAGGTTTAAAGGTAAAGGCTTTCTCCTGGTAATACCTTGTAAACAGGTGCAAAGGTGAAGTCTTTCTCCTGGCAATAGCTGAGTGCAGGAATTTGCATAAAGCAGGAAACAAACTTGAAGATTGGTAACAGGTTTAAAGGTAAAGGCTTTCTCCTGGTAATACCTTGTAAACAGGTGCAAAGGAAATCTTTCTCCAAAGAAGTACAGGAAACAGGTTCTGACTTGACAAAACAGATCCAATGTGAAGACACTAATGCAGACTAAAAGCCATCCTTAAATAGGGAGGTTTTGCACAGGGTTGGTTCTGATTAATTCCAGAATTGAGAACACCTGTGTGTTGCACAGGTGTAATAACAAGTAAGGCAAATAGTTATTTATCAGATCTTTTAAGATCCATGCTATTGTTGGAACTGGCTGTGGCTCAACATGTAAGCAAACAGAAATAGCAACCACAGAGCCACAGGTTCAAATCCCTATACAGCCCTTCTTAGCAGAATGCCTCCCAGACCTTTTCTTTTTCTTTTTCGTCTGGAGGCTTGGTTCATGACACTATGGTACTCCATGGTTTATCTGGGATAGGCAGAGGTGTAAGTAGACCAATTGGTTTCTTATGAACTAATTTATTTCGGACACAATTTTCACATCCTGATACATAGTCATAAATATATTTGTTCATGCCAGGCCACCAGAAATTACGTCGGGTTAGTTCAATGGTCTTTTTAATTCCAGGATGACCAGACATTGTATCATCATGGGTGTGTGTGAGTATTGAAGATCTCATGCTCTTGGGTATATACAATTGACTGTTATGATAGTACAATCCAGATTGAGAGTCTTTAACACAAGTTTGGTGGGGTATTGAATCTTGTTTTAAAGCCTTATGAACCTCTTGTTCTATAGGTGTCAGGACACCTATGATTTTTTCAGGAGGGATAGTAAAATTAGGTGGTTCATGAGTTAAGCTTTCGTTTATACGTGATAAAGCATCAGCCTTAGTATTTTGACTGCCTGGTTTGTAGGTAATTAGAAAGTTAAAACGGTCTAAAAATAGAGACCATCTCGCTTGTCTGGCTGTCAAAGTCTTGTTCTTTTTTAAATATTCAAGATTCTTATGGTCAGTAAAAATAATGAATGGAAGTTTAGATCCTTCTAGGAGGTGTCTCCATTGTTCAAGGGCACTCTTTATTGCTAACAATTCTTTGTCCCCCACACTATAATTACTTTCTGCACTAGTTAAGGTTCTTGAATAAAACGCAATGGGGTGAATTTCCCCATTCTCAACTTGTTGTTGGGAGAGTACTGCTTCTATGCCAGTATTAGAGGCATCTACTTCAAGTTGGAATTGGAGATCAAAGTTGGGTAGTGATAAGATTGGGGCTGTAGAAAATAACTCTTTAAGTTTTTCGAAGGTTTCTTGAGCTTTTTGAGACCATTTAAATTTTTGATTAACACTAGTCAGTTGTGTCAGTGGTCTTACTATTGAAGAAAAGTTTTTAATAAACTTTCGATAAAAATTAGCGAAACCGATAAAGCGTTGTAACGCTTTTACAGTAGTGGGAGCTGGCCAATCTTTAATGGCGGACACTTTGTCAGGATCCATTTGTACATGGTTAGGAGTTATTATATAACCTAAAAATGTTATCTTAGAGACATGGAATACACATTTTTCTAATTTAGCATATAATTTGTGCTCCTTGAGACGGGTGAGTACCCATCTTACATGCTTTTCGTGATCAGAGGGTGTTTTGGAGTATATTAGAATATCATCTAAGTAAATTATAACACAGATGTCCATAAGGTCGTGGAATATTTCATTAATAGAATGCTGGAATGTTGCAGGAGCATTGCTTAAGCCGAAGGGCATTACATTATATTGAAAAAGCCCATAACGGGTTCTAAAGGCGGTTTTCCACTCATGACCTTCTTTCATACGGATAAGATTGTAAGCCCCCTTAAGATCAAGTTTTGAATAAATTGTAGCTTCGTTTAAACGTTCCAATAATTCGGGTATGAGGGGTAGAGGATACCTGTTTTTAACAGTAATTTCATTTAAAGCTCTATAATCAATAATGGGTCTTATTGTTCCGTCCTTATTACGTACTAAGAACATTCCAGCAGCAGCTGGAGATGTTGAGTGGGATATAAAACCTTTTCGGAGATTGTCGTCTAAATAGGAACGTAAGTAAGTAAGTTCCTCTTGTGAAAGTGGGTATATTTTTCCGTGAGGAATTTGAGAGCCCGGTATCAGATCAATTGGACAATCAAACTCCCTATGAGGGGGGAGGTTTTCTGCCTCTTTTAGATCAAACACCTCTGCCAGATCCTGATAAATTTCTGGTAGTTCGGGTTCAATAGCAGAGATTAACTGATATGGATAACATGTTTTTAAACAGAATGGTGATGCTAATGATACCTGTGGAGTGGACCAGTCAATGCTGGGGTTATGTTTTTTTAACCATGTAAAGCCAAAAATAAGTGTATGCATGTGGATGGAAATTAAGTCAAAAGTAAGATATTCAGTATGTCCATTGTCAGTTGTCACTAGTAAAGGTATCGTTTGATGGGTAATGGGACCATGTTGTATGAGGGAACCATCAATGAGTTTAACAGAGACTGGTTGTGCCTTGCAAACAATAGGAATTTTATTTAAATCAACAAAAGAAATATCGATATAATTTCCGGCTGCCCCAGAATCGATCAATGCATTAGACTGCACGTTTTTCTGATCCCACTGTAAAGAAAGGTTAAGAGTCAGTTGAGGGTTTTGAGTGAAGTATAAAATATTATGTTTTGAATGAATCTTACCCTTCTTCTGCTTTTGAAGAATTGGGCAATTATTAACTGAGTGTTCTTTTTGCCCACAATATAAGCAAAGATTCTCAGATCTGCGTCTGGCCTTTTCTTCAGGTGTTAAAGGTCCTTTTATGGCACCAATCTCCATTGGGGTTTGATTTGAAGTACCCTTTTCCTGGTTGGGTGTGTAAAGATACGGACGTCTAGGTGGTACGTCATAGGTAGCTCTCTCAGCCTTCCTTTCACGTAATCGCCGATCCAGGGTAGTACTTAATTTCATCAGTCCATTCAGGGTTTTGGGCATCTCCAAATTTTAACAATTCTGAAAGGCCCAGTCTGAACTGGTTCTTCAAACTAATTTAATTCCATTTGGAATCATCTATCCACATTTGGAATTCGGTAATATAGTCTTCTATATTCCTCTTACCCTGTTTTAGGGATCTCAATTTCGTTTCTGCCGTCATCTGGGAATGAGAGTCCTCATATAAGGATGTCATGGCTAAAAAAAATTCTTCCAGGGAATCTAAGATTGGATGGTTATTCTCAAAATATCTATTAGCCCATGAGCGAGGCTCCCCCTGGAGGAAGGAGATGGTAGTACAAACCTTGATTCTCTCAGAGTGATAAGTTTTAGGCCTTAATGAAAAAAGTAATTTGCAAGCATTTTTAAAGTCTCTATATTCACTTTGTTTACCAGAAAAGGGTTGAGGATAGTTAATGTGAGGTTCAGGGACTTCTGAGCTCTTGGCTGGTAAACATTCTTTTACTAGAGTTTTAAGTGCTTTATTTTCTGATTGTACCTCAGTTAAGGCCCTGGCTAGATATTCTAATTTTTGATGAATGTTGGTGAATTAATTTTTTATTTCACTAGGATCCATCCTATATTTTACAGGTTATAACCTTATTGGCCTGAAAATTCTGTGATAACCAAAAGTTATCTAATAGTGTGATAATTAGAATATGAAAAATAAAGGTTTTGTTGCTCTTTTCTTAAAATAAGCAAGAGAAAATGATTTATTAAACTTACTTATTTAAGGTGAGTCATTAATTTTGTAATTGATAGAATAATATGAAACTTCACTAAGATACGAATATATAAATATTCAGGAAAGATTATGAGTAACTGAGATTTAAATTCAGAGTATGTCATATGTGTTACAAAATAATGCAACAGTTAATGCTGATTAAAGCAGATAAAGCAAAGCAAAGGTTTAGACTGCTTGATAAAGTAAAGGTAATTTCTTCACACACTCACACTTTCACGCAATAAAATATATACACAGTCCAGACATACTAGCTTGAATCCCAAACCGCAATATATTGAGTCAGATGAAAATCACAATAAAGGTTATAGATATCTCCAATAACAAACAATGGTGTTTAAGGTTTAACCTTTATGAATGAATAAATCAGTGCTTTCCAAACTGTGTGTCGGGACACACTAGTGTGTCGGCAGCAGTGTGTAGGTGTGTCCCTGCTTCAGCACAAATTTTTTAAATTTTTATTTTTTTGGTTTCCGACTTTCTGCCTGCTACGGATATCACATGGTTGACACGTGATTGATACCTAGTGGGTCACTGATCATCTTAACCAATTGGCGCGGCTCAGTGGGAATTGAAACTATTCCCATTGGCGGCTTTGGCAGGACATTGGCTCCTGACTGCACGTGAAGTCTCCTTAATTGGCTCGTGACTGCATGTGTAGTCAGTGAGTGGGACAGCAGTGTGTTTGCAGCGCAGACAGTAGTCAATCGGACTCGCGGAGCTCTGAGGGTGGCAGCTTAAACGCTGAGCTGAAGTCAGAAGTCAAAGTGGGGTTTTATTGCAGCTAGCTTCCAGTAGTGCATTGCTGCTCCTGCTCTTGATATATGGATAGGAAGTGGAAGCTTAAAAATGCTTGATGATGAAATGTGAGTTTCTTTAGCTAATATTTCACCAAATATTCAGAAACTGTTTTCATCCTCATACACCCCATTAAAATAGTAAGTAGCTATTGGTGGTATTAAACTTTTTTTTTTTAATTCTTGCACATACTGTTACTTGTAAATACATTTAGTTATTATATCATTTATGTATCTGTCCGTATCTCTTAAAACAAGTTAGTTTAACCTCCTGTTTGCTAGTACAACTGAATTAATTACTGTGTCGCGAAATGATTTAGGTCTAAAAAGTGTGTCACCAACATGAAAAGTTTGGAAAGCTCTGGAATAAATTGTAGCGTGGAGAGCGGTACTTATCTTAACAGTAGCGGTGGTAAGAAGCGTGGAGAGCGGTAATGCCTTTTAGAAATAAAGGCTGAGAGGTAAGTTGCAGCTCTTAGGTTCAGCGTCTGTTTGGTGTGAGCGCGACTTCGGCGTGGTGAAAGAAGTTCCGATTGGCGGATGAATCCGGAAGATGATCCCGGTCTGAATAGAGGTAACTGTAGATACCCAGCGGGTATCGAAGGCGAAGTAAAAGACCTGAAGGTTAAAGCAACAATAGCACAATGTGGTAGTAGCTCCACAGAGGAGCAAGGAGAAGAGATAAACAGCTTCAATTTTCAGGCCCTGATTGAGTGGTAAGCACTTCCTTAAATAGGAAGGAAGTGCTTAAGCAGGTTCAGATTTAAAGGGATATCACAGTTATAATGTTGCTGAACCTTGTTGTCTGACCACTCTGCCTGTTTAACCCTTAACTGCTGGATTGATATACTGCTGCTGAACCTTGCCTGTCTGACCACTCTGCCTGTTTAACCCTTAACTGCCGGATTGATATACTGCTGCTGAACCTTGCCTGTCTGACCACTCTGCCTGTTTAACCCTTAACTGCTGGATTGATATACTGCTGCTGAACCTTGCCTGTCTGACCACTCTGCCTGTTTAGCCCTTAACTGCTTGATTGATTTTCTGTTGCCAAACCCTGCCTGCCTGACCATCCTAGTGGTTTGCCCATGAACTGCCTTTCTCTGGTTTCCTGCCTGTTACGGTAAGTGCTACTTATTTTTCCTACCAAAGGCCACCTCAGAAGAAGCAAAAACATCAAAATGGTAGAATTTAGGAAAACACTGCTGCCTTGCAAAGTTGAATAACTGAAACCTAATTCCTAAAAGGACAATAAATGGTAATTTATCTAATAGAACGAGCAGTAATACATTAAGGCCTCCAAAAAAGCCTTATGGAACAGAAGTCTCAACCAAGAAGACAAAGAAATGGCAGAGGCTTACTGCCATTTTCTGTATTCAGAAAAGAACACAAACAATCTAGAAGTTTTTTGAAAATTACAATAAAGTCAATAAAATACTTTGACACATTAACAACAAATTCCTGTCTGATACAAACATTAGATAAAAACTAGGAAAGAAAACCAATATAGTCTAAGTCCTTTCTGAAACAGATCGAAGATACAATACTAGAAAAGAAAACAAATCTAGCCCTAAGAAACTGCCTTATCCTAAAAATAATATAAGGAAGATCACATAAAAGAGCAGGAAACACTTTCTATAAGAAAAACAGGCAAAATAAACAAAACCTAATACATAGGTTCAAAAAGAGAAGCCTGTAAAATCTTCAAAACCAAAATAAGACATTAAGAAGCAGAAAATTGTTTTAACTATAGACTTAACTAGCCAAAACTAGAACAAAGCTATGAATATCTGAAGTATTAGCAATCTGCCAAAGGAAAATAACTAAAATAACTACCTAAGCATCCACAAACACTGGTTGAAGATCAATAGACCTCACATAGTACCTAGAAAGTCTGAGATTGAAACAAAAGACCATCAAATGTATCTATAGGAGACCCCAAAGATCAACTATCTGATATAAGATATCCAGAAGAGACCACTGTCCTGGATGCCATGGAACAGAAGTCTCAACCAAGAAGAAGAAATGGCAGGGGCTTACTGCCCTTTTCTGTATCCAGAAAAGAACACAAACAATCTAGAAGTTTTTTGAAAATTACAGTAGAGTCAATATAATACTTTGACACATTAACAACACATTCCTGTCTGATACAAACATTAGATACAAAACTAGGAAAGAAAACAAATCTAGCCCTAAGAAACTGCCGTATCCTAAAAAATAAGAAAAGGAAGATCACATAAAAGAGCAGAAAACACTTTCTATAAGAAAAACAGGCAAAATAAACCAAACCTAATGAATAGGTTCAAAAAGAGAAGCCTGTAAAATCTTCAAAACCAAAATAAGACTTCAAGAAGCAGAAAATTGATTTAACAATAGACTTAACTTGCCAAAACTAGAACAAAGCTATGAATATCTGAAGTATTAGCAATCTGCCAAAGGAAAATAACTGAAAGAACTACCTTAGCATCCACAAACACTGGTTGAAGATCCATAGACCTCACACAGTACCTGGAAAGTCTGAGAATGAAACAAAAGACCATCAATGTATCTATAGGAGATCCCAAAGATCAACTATCTGATATAAGATATTCAGAAGAGACCACTGTCCTGGATGCCATGAATTATACTTTCGGTATGGCAAGGGAACTGAGAGTCCCCACTATGATTATTGACATAAGCTACTGCTAAAATATAGTTCAACTGAAATTGGAGATAAGACTCCCTTTCCAACAGAGGCCAGCTCTAAAGGACTCTGAAAATCTTAAAAGGAAACCTCATCCCAGAGGAAACCAAAATAAATGTGCACTATCTGAGACCCCCAGGCCCCCCCCCATCCTGACAGACTTGCATCTGTAAACAATAAAATGATTTTAATGAGTCCCCTGCAAAATAAGCATAAATACAGCCACCAAGACATAGACTGGCTCAATCTGAATTAATCCATGAAAAAGCAAAGTTAGACCCCTGCATCACTACCGAAGCATACAAAGCTGAAGAGGGTTCACGAGAAAGTGAGCAAATAGAATAGCACCTGAAGCCGTCAACATGCAACCTAACAGCTCCATGAAAGAACAACTGAGACAAAAGAAACAGAAGGTTTAGACAGGCAGACATACTCCTTAAAACTGTCAAGAAAAGATTAATGGAGACCCTAAGAAGCAGAAATCTTAGTCTGAGGAACCAGTGAACTCTTTGGAAACATTTTTTTTTCTAACCAAAATGCTGGAGAAATGACAACAGTTTGGTGGTTAGAGAATCTGATAAATAAAAAGTTTGAACCAAAATATCATCCAAGAAAGGAAACTGCAATAACCTGAGTTCTGATTGCAAACAAAAGGGTAACTCAAGACCTAGGGAAACATTCTGAAAGCTGAACCCAGACCACATGGTAAAGCAACAAGCTAAAAATGTTAGTCCAGAAAGGCAAACTTAGGAAACCGTTGATGTTCCTAGAAAATAGGAACATAAAAATAAATAACCCGTAAAACTATTATGGACATAAACTGACCTTGCAAAATAAAAAGCAGAAAAAGAGAATAAAAACTCTGAAAAAATAGTTCAGAGCCTTTAGATCCAGAATTGGTCTGAAAGTTCCTTCCTATAAAGGAATAAAGAAGCGGTGAGAATAAAACCCCATTCCCTGTACCAACAAATACAGAAACAATTACTCCGATAAATTCTAGATCCAAAACTGACCAAAAAAAGGCCTGAGCCTTCACAGGAGTTTACAAATTATAAGACAGAAAAAAGTTCCAAGTAAGGCCTCATTCTGAAACCTATTCATTGGGAGACTATTTTAATAACCCAGGGATCTTGAACTTCTAGAAAGAAGCTAAACCTGCCCCTAACTAGACTCTCTGGAACAAGAGCCGCACCTTCAAGCAAACTGAGATCAGGGAGATTAGTTGGACTGCGCAAGGTTCTTTTTCACTTTCTGCAATGAAATTTTTTTTTTGCAAAACATTTTCTACAGGTCATTTTAAAAGGGAATTTTAAATTATTACACTAAAGAACCAGCTCAATTGTGATGTGTTGATTGTCTGGAGAATAAATCTAATTATAAAGTTTTATAATATATTGCAGCAGTTGAAAATTGCATTTCAAATGAACTGCAGTGGAAAAAAAATGTTGCATTATTAAAATGTCTCAAATAATAACAGTGTTTCACTCTGGTTGCACTGTGTTAAAGAAAACTTACACAGTGCAGCCAGAGCACAGCACTGCTTTAAGAGAACTGCCCGATGTGGAGCAGCACGGCAAGCAAAAGCACTAATCATTAATGCATATGTATTTTTCTTTCTGCAGACATGCTGCATTTTCTGCAATGACACCTTGGATTAAAACATGTTCTGCCTTGGGGTTTTCCGGTTAGAAATTAGCTTCCAAACAGAACCAGAGAAATCAGCTTCTAAAAGAAGGAATCACATTTTTACCCGGTACTGAGGAAAGGAAGAGCGACGATTAGGCGATTAAAATTTTACCTTCCATCACCTTAGAGATAATAGAATCCAGACCAGACCCAAATAATACAAATTCTAATAATAAAAGTCTGGATTTAGAAATCATATCAGCAGACCAAGACAACCAAAAATCCCTTAAAGAAGTACTGCCAAAGACATGCATAGCATAACATTTAATGAAAACATGAGCACATTTGTCAAAATGTTTTAAAAAAATCTTCACTAGCAGAATCACCAGACAACCACCCAAAAAGATTATTAAACCAAAAGAAAAAAGCAACAGCCATAACAGTAATATATACTACAGATATAAAAATATAACCTGCTTAAAAAAACTTCCTTTGAATAGATTCTAACTCCCAAAGGAAATAGAGTTATGTAAAGTCAGAGTAGAAATAGCCCCCATGCACTTTGGGAATAGTTTCCCAAAATGTAACATTGGAAACTAAAAAAAGATACATTTTCTTCAACCTTACCGAAGGATTAAAAAGAAATACCTGACGGGGGGCAGAGCCAAGCCACGAATGGAAATGGCTGCTTGCTGAAAAAGCTCCGTAGTCCCTGTTGTTCTCACTATGTAACAAATACTCTAATTATCACTCTATATCCTACAAATTATATTGGATGATGCACTGAACGGATTCCCCTGATTGAGAGACTAATTTTCTACAGCAGGCTAGGAGACCCGGTGTTTGGGGAGCTGCGTGCCTGACTGCGGCCTAAAGATTTATCAAACAGACTGAAGGAGCAACGGCTGAAAGCCCTGATGGTGGCGATCTGTTATCCCCCCTTACCGCTCTGCTGCCGCTACTGATCCGTGCAGAGACACTTTAACAGGCTACCGATCTTGCTGAAATCCCGCGGTTGGCAGTAGCGTGACGACAACCGCTACGGAGGCCCTGAGGCAAAGTCACTGAGGTGAGATAGCGACGGAGCGGTGCAGAAGCCTTCCACGGGTCACAGCTACAGGACTTTGTGATTACTTACAGCGGGAGGGGCCGAAGTAAATAGCCTTACAAAACTGACCAGCGAGGTTGATACTGGCTCAGATAGTGCGGCAAAGTGCACGGAACTATACAGACATCACGCACTATTAGGATTTGGGCCTATAATTGCACGGGCAGACCTGTGAGGGACACTAAACCATCGCCCTATATCTATCATACAGGCGAAGGGAATAACTCCCCGAGCATAGCAGAGGGTGTCATCACTAGTAGTACAAGCAGCTCACACAGAGCTGGGCCCAGAACCTAAATTTAATCCAGCAGAGATTTCTTGAACCTCTTTGCAGAAGAACTGCCATATTCACAGGAGAGTGGCCGAATAAAACTGTAGGCTTTTCTCTGGAGAGCAACCCAGTAAACTTGAAAGGGCTTATCCTTACAGCAACACCATATCCCCCCATATACCTCTATATTAACGGAAGCCCCAGGGATAAATTAAATTTTAAATTAAATTCTAAGCTGCTGACTGGATCTATCCCTGCATAGGCATATTGCAGCCCTCACTTCAGTACACAGAAATTGTTAGCTACTAGTGGCAGTAAGAACTGCAACTTGGCCACGGTAATGACCAGAAAAAGAAATCCTAAACCTGCAAAAAGCACCCAGTCCTCCATGATGGAGAACTACCTGATTGCCGCGGACACAGCGCCTCCGGCTGCCAGGCCAGAACAACATATTATAGCTGCCACAGCACAAGTCCATTGCTCTGAGCCTATTGGGAGGCAACAAAACTTCATTACAAAGGAAGATATCAGTCATCTCTCCTCTAAAGATGACATAAAGGAGGCTATGAAAGATTTTAAGTCCATGTTTGGTGAGCTGAAGAAAGAAATAGCTGCAGTTGATCATAGAGTCATTCAAATTGAAGAGAAACATGAGGCACTCAACTCAGATCTCCAGCTCCAGGCCAGCTATATACAGGCTCAGGAAAGCACAGTACACACATTAATGGACCGAATAGAGGACCTGGAAAACAGGAGCCGCAGAAACAACTTGAGATTGAGGGGAATCCCGGAAACGGTTGAACCCCCGACTATCCAGACCTACATACAAGACTTTGTCAAATACCTTAAGAACACAGAAGCAGGCCCTGAAATTCTGATAGAAAGGGCACACAGGGCCTTGCGCCCTAAACCGCCAAACAGGGCACCTCCCAGAGACATAATTTTAAAATTGTTGTCTTTTAAGGATAAAGAGGACATTCTACGGATGGCCAGGTCCAAACAGCTTATAGAATTTAGAGGATCTGAAATACAGGTATATTCCGATCTTTGCCCAGCCACCCTACAGAAAAGACGGGACCTCCGATTTATCACTACCATGTTGAAGGACAAAAAGATTCCCTACAGATGGGGCTTCCCCACTTGTATAATTGTCACAAGGAACAACGCAACACATGTTTTCAGAAACATGGAAGACCTGCCTTCTTTTAATCAAGCCTTAGGACTCCGCATATGACCACCACCAAGGAGGCCGGGGGCCCCAGCGGACCAGGCTGTTGAGGAGCATGACGAGATCCAACAACTCCCTGGGTGACTCAAGGTTTCTTGGTGAGACGAGCCTTATCTGGACTGGGAGTCAGGTTTGACATTATACTCCTCTAGTTATGCCCACTGGGGATATATCAAGGCACTGACAAGAGTCTGTTCCTTATAGGTTTGGACAATTGCTATGCCTAAGCACATTTGTTTCATATATTTCAGCCACAAGTTCTCATATAGTTAATGGTTTATTTGTGGGGGATTGTTGTTGTTCAGGACACTTTAGAAGACTCACTTAAATGGGAAGTAAGGGGATGTTATAGACACACTTCAGATTAGGACACACTCTGCAGTTATATTGCACTTGTATAATGTTTGACACGTTAGAGAAGATTGCAGAGTGCATTGGTCCATACAAAGCCCGGGACTATAACTCTCCAGGTATAGATATAGTGAATCACACAATTGGGTCAAAAGCATTGTGCAGAGATAGTAAGGCTTGGTAAAAGTCTGGTTATCATCCTCACATACTGTGCTAATTTGTGTTTTTCTTTATTTTTTCTTTTGTTCTTTTTATATAATAATTTAGTTAGTAACAATGGGTATGGAAAATTGACTAAGGTTTAACCTAAAGAATGTATTTGTTTAATGTAAAATGTTTAAAAGTTCATATGTTTTGTGAGAACACAGGGAACACTTTCCCTAATTGGTAAGTTTACTTAGTTTGATTGCATTAGATTCACAGATCAAGCCAAAATAGTGCCATATATGCTCAAGGATTGCAAATTGTTGTCTATATTGTTGCATTAGTCTTGCACTATTTATCTTTCTTATCTCGTTCTTTCAGGGATTTTCTTCCCTGACTTTTCTCTTTCTTTCACTCTCCCCCTTACAGCCCTTCTTTTCTAGACCCCCTGGTTTTCTTTAACTCTCCTCCCTCACCTTCTTGCTCTTCTCCTAATCTTTACTTGCCTCTCCTTTACCTCTCTCCCCACCCCCCCCTTTTTTTTTTTTTCTCTCCCCCTCTCCTCCAGGTAATATGGCAAGTTCACGGCCTACAGCTGGGCACCAAACCACTGAATTAATTTCGATCAACGTTAAGGGTTTCAATAACCCAGGTAAGCGCTCCATAGTGTTAAGAGACTTGCAGAGACAGGGGAGGGGGATGTTATCTTTGTACAGGAGACTCATTTTTCTATTGCACATGAGCCTAGATGGTTTAGTCGCCACTACCCCGAAGCTTATTTTGCGTCAGGTCCCAAGAAGCAAAATGGGGTGGGTATCCTTATTAATTCGAAGACTCCTTTTCAGCTCCATCAAATACATCGTGACCCTGAGAGTAGGTACATCATCCTTACGGGATCCCTTTGTGGCACACTTGTTACGCTTGCTAACATATATAGTCCCAATAAAGCTCAACACCTTTTTCTTCAGAGAATATCACATAAAGTGTTGGAGGTGCAGAGTGGTGTTTTATTCATGGGAGGTGATCTAAATGCATCATTAAACCCGGCACTAGATACCTCGGATGGACTCTCCAGTGTCCCCCACAGGAACCTTAAACGTATGGCCTCCTCACTGAGGGAGTTAGCATTACATGATATTTGGCGTGTACACCAGCCTACCACAAAAAAATTCACATTCTATTCTCACCCACACAGGAAGTATTCTAGAATAGATTACTTACTCACAGATTCAGCAGGCCTCACCATGACAACAAGTAGTAACATAAATAGTATCACATGGTCTGATCACGCACCAGTTAGTTGTACCATCCTGTGGCCTAATGTGCCGGTCAATTCTTATATTTGGAGGTTGGACGACACATTATTAGAGGATAAGATCTTTAGGCTAGAGGTCGAGAGGGCTTTAGTGGAATACTTCCGTATACATGCAAATACTGAGTCTCAAGACACAGTTATCTGGGAAGCCCATAAATGTACTATTAGAGGTCTCTTAATAAAGCAAAAAGCTAAGCTGACAAAACAAAAAAATAACCAGTACAAAGCTCTGTTGTCTAGGGTTGAAATCAATGAAAGGGAACACAAGCTGCACCCCACAAATGATAAACTTCAAGAGGAATTGGCTCAAGCAAGAGCAGCCTTACTTGAGTTCCTTCAGATAGATTATCAAAAAAAAGCGCTGTACCTGAAACAGCGTTTCTTTGAACAGGGAGACAAGGCGGGAAAGATGTCGGCCAGAGCATTTGCGCGTAAACGGACAAAACACTACGTCCACCAAATGGTGGATCGGGAGGGTGTTCTCAAAGAGGACGGGAAGTCAATAGCAGAAACCTTTGGTGCATATTATGAGTCCCTCTATAATATTCAACCACAGGCGGAGGGGGGCGAGAGGATTCCCCATTTGTCTGTCAGAGAGCAGAAGATAAAACAGTACCTTCTGGATGCAGACTTGCCCAAACTAACAGAGCAAGATTCCGAGGCTCTTGAGTCCCCTATCACTCTAGTGGAAATTAAGCAGGCCATAAAGGACCTTACCGCGGGTAAAAGCCCAGGGCCGGATGGCTATGGAGCTAAGTATTATAAACTCTATGTGGATATTCTGGCTCCAGAAATGCTGAAAATGTTCAATGCACTGACGGAGACCCCTCTATTGCCCCATACCATGTTAGAAGCGCATATAGCCGTGATCCCAAAACCAGGGAAAGCAGAGGACAGACCGGAAAACTACCGTCCTATATCTCTGCTAAATTCGGACATTAAGATTCTGGCCAGGGTCATCGCCAACCGTCTTAACAAATTCCTCCCACAGCTGGTCTCGTCAGATCAGGTGGGATTTATCCCCGGACGTGAGGCTAGGGATAACACCCTGAGAGTCATACAGCTAATCTCATATGCCCATAATAATAATATTCCAATGGCGTTGGTATCAACCGACGCTGAAAAAGCGTTCGACCGGATTAACTGGTCATTTATGCAACAAACATTGGGAAAATTCGGCTTCGGGCTCAAATTTATTAATAGAGTTATGTCACTGTACTCCGCGCCTAACGCGAAAGTCAGGGTAAACGGAACCCTGTCTGATACGTTCCGGATTCACAATGGGATGCGACAGGGTTGTCCCATTTCCCCTCTCCTCTTTGCGCTTACGATAGAGGTACTGGCCAGTAAAATCAGGGCTGATCCACAAATAAAGGGAGTAACAGTCGAGGGCTCAGAATACAAACTCGCGATATACGCCGATTACGTACTTTTGACGATCACTGACCCTGATCGGTCTCTAAAGGCCGCCCTGAACGAATTCACAAAGTTCGGCGATGTGTCGAATTTTTTACTCAACCCCTCCAAATCTGAGATCTTAAACATCTCGGTCCCACATAGGGAGTTTGAGGCCCTTAGCCAGGATTGTCCGGTAAAAGTAGCACATCATACCTTAAAATATCTAGGTATCTCACTCACATTGAAAATAAAAGACATAGCAGAGATTAATTATAAGTGTATTAGAGATGAGGTACTGTGGGATCTAGCAAATTGGAAGAACAAAACCATCTTGTGGTTGGGCTGGGTGGGGGTGGTTAAAATGAATGTGCTGCCCAGGGTCCTCTACATCCTCCAGACCATTCCTTTGGCATCGGCCTCACACTATTTGCATCAAATTCAGTCAGCCATGGAGTCCTATATATGTACCTTTTGAGATGCTCTGTACCATGTCGCACACCCCAACACACCTGATTTCTCAAATTTACAAAATATTGATCATGGGTAACAGGGCCTCCCTCCCGACTTACACTCAGGCTTGGCAGAGAGATTTGAGACAAGAAATCACTGATAAAGAGTGGTTAAAGATATTTGAGAGGGCAAGGAGGGTGTCTGTCTCAGCTAAAATACAGGAATCACATTATAAGTTACTAAGCAGATGGTATCTCACCCCCCAAAGACTCAAAAAAATATATCCACAGACTGGTGGGGGATGCTGGAGAGGATGTGGAGAAGAGGGTACCCTTATTCATATCTGGTGGTCATGTCCATACATAAAAACCTATTGGGAAGTGGTACTGGGGGAAATGAGCAGAATGTTAGGGGTTATTATTCCCCCAAGCCCTAACTATTTAATATATCACCAGCTGCCCAAGATTATAGGGGAAGACAAATACCTGCTTCTCCTCTTAATGTTGAATGCCGCAAAGGGTCTCATTCCCTTATACTGGAAAAAACAAAACACTCCAAATATGTTGGAATGGAAGGCTAAGGTGGGAGAGCTACTAAGGTTAGAAAGATATCATTACCTAAGACTTGGCAAACTCTGCACTCATGAAATGATGTTGTTGACCTGGGAGGGCCGAGGACTTTGACCCGGTGGACAGTAGATGGATAGTGTAAATCTCTCTCCGTTTCCCCCCCCCTTCCCCCCCCCTTTTTTTTTTTTTCTCCCTCTCTCTCCACATCCTCCTCCCTCCCTTCCCTCATTACTCGACTCTTTCCATTTCCGCTCTACTCTTTTACTAATCTTCTTGTCTGGTTACCTTTCTCTTTCTGCATCTGAAGAATAACTAATATCAGGTGTCTAGATACTCTCGGCGGTGTATTCAGTAAAAGCCGAAGATCTGATAATTGTTATCTTCTCTATAAAGCCTGATTAATCTGTTTCTGCCAAAGTTTATAGTTTAAATCTTATGTATGAAGTTCATATGGACAGTAAAGGATTTGACTTCAATTGCTTAACGGTACACTACCAAAGATGTGATGTACAAAAGAAGATATGTTAAGAATATCGTGTATAGTCACAAATGGATGCTATGTTGTAATAGTTTTCATATGCATGTATACATTGTCAAATCTTTTACCAATAAAGCTTTATTATAAAAAAATAAAAAGAAATACCTGACTAAACCCAATCTCTGGAATAATCTCTGGAATACATCAGGGGATAGGAATAAAAACAGGATTTAAACAGTAAACCAGCCTTTCCCCATCTATTTAAGGACTTTAACCTCTAAAGTAAATAAAGTTTCTTTAAAAAAAAAGAACAAATATGCTCAATTTAAATGAATAATGATATATATCAGATTCATGATCAGAGCTAAACCTTAACATTAACTCTATCAGGCTTAGAGTTAATTTCACGCGTACTTGGAGGAGGCATGGCCACCAACATTTCAGACAAAGAAGACTGTATAAAATCCAATATTCCAGGATTCAGTTGGATTGCCCTGTAAAAGAAAAAACAGAAGGAGCAGTACACCCTTAGAAGAAAAACAACGTTAGATAGGCCAGAATGCATTCGAATATTAATACATTTATTGCATAAATTAGCCTGAAATTAAAACCTCAGTTTATAAACAATATAAGCACTTAACACTAAAGAAAAGTGTTCAAATGACCCAGCTTCTAAGACAGATTTAGATTCAGACCAGTGCTATACTGCTTACCAAAAAATTACAAACACAAGGCTAAGCCCCCAGGGATGCCTATTGTCTGGATCTGTTTTACCAACATTGCAATATTCCTAGATAAAATCCTACAACCTTATTTACTTAAGACATCCTCATACATTAAAGACACTTATGATTTTCTTGATAAGCTTAAATCGATATATACCCAGTAAGAAATGTATTTTATTTACACTTGATGTAAAACGTCTGTATACATCAATAAAACATTTGAGTGGTATAATGACAATTAATAAAATGTTCCAAAAGAAACCTACTTAAAGAAAGCAGGCAAAGATAGGGGTTGTAGCACTCACCCTTTAACTTATATGTAATTTTAAAATATAACTTTTAATACTAATTTAGGTAAAATAAGTACAGGAACACCTGTTACTTCACCCCACCACACAATCACTTATTAAAACGGTTCCACACCTCCCTGTTTCCTGGCCAGTAACTGCATACACTGGCATCAGGTGACAGAGGTGTGAGAGCCAGTAAATTACACTAACAAACGTGTTTCGGCATGTAATACGCCTTTCTCAATGTCACAGTTATTTACAAAGTATGAGCAAAAATCCTTTAACTACATGTTCACAGTGCCAATAATATCCTTTTAGTGTTCAATTAATAAAATGTTGACATCAGATAATAAATATACCCCACAACAGATACAATTTTTTCTTAATCTCCTCAACATTGTACTCAGCTGCAATTATTTTTTGTATAGAGACACGTACTACATGCAAAATCAGGGAACGGCTATGTGATCCAATATCACCCCTACATATGCCAACTTGTTCATGAGTAATTATGAAGAAACACATGTATATGAGAATCATCTTTTCAGACAGTATGGCGTCACCTGGTGGTGATTTATAGATGACATTTTTGGCATATGGTATGGCAACATTGGATACCTACATGCATTTGTTTATGATCTTAACCAATCAGTCAATGGCATTACATTCACCCTGACATACAGTGAAGAGGAAATCCATTCTTTGGAAACTAGGGTATATAATGACAATGGGCTATTGGAAACTGACATTTATGTCAAACGACCTGACAGGAATAACACATTGTTTTTTGATAGTTTTCATCCTTTTTCTGTTCTTAAATCTATTACTAAAAGTCAACTACTAAGGGTGAAAAGATTGGTTACTGATGAGGATATATGTGATAAGAGACTTACAGAAATGAGTGATAAATTCGCCCAAAGAGGTTATCCAGGTGAATTAATACAAGATACAGTTAAACTTGTTACAACTCAAAGCTCTGACAAAATATCTAGAACTTAACAAAAAAACTGATTGTTTTTTGGTTTCTCAATTTAACACAAAAAGTAGTCAAATTAACAGAATTTCTATAAAACATTGGCATGTGTTTTAATTATGCCACCCTGAGATAAGTGATTTTTTTAAATATCCAATGCCAGCTTATAGAAGAGGGAGAAACTTCAAATATAGACTGGTGAGAGCAGATGTATGAAGTGACAAGCTTCATACATCTGCAAAAGAACAGGTTGTTTCCCTTGTTTTAATTGTTTCAATTGTAACTCAATGATTAAAGGAGATATTTTTTACCACCTACACACAGGAAGGAAATATCCTATACGTGAATACATGCCATGTAGGTCTACATATGCAATATACATAATTAAATGCCCATGTTCTTTATTTTACATTGGTTAAACGACCAGAGAAATAAGTGAAAGAATTAATGAACATAAGTCCAACATCAGACATAAAAACAAAGATGCTCCAGTTTCTGCACATTTTTTGGAAGAAGGCTATAGTATAAGTCAACTTCATTTTCAAATCATTAAACATGTAAAAACACCCAGGAGAGGGGGTAATAGAGAGATGATATTAAATCAGAGAGAAATGTTTTGGATATATAATTTAGACACCATGGTCCCTAAAAGTCTTAATCGTGACTATGACTGGTCAGTATTTTGGTAAATGTATAACATATGTGCTTAATATATATCTGTCATCTTTTAGCCTCCAAATATGTAACCAATACATTATTGTATTTTTAACATTCTTTTAAAGGTTATTGTTGAAACAATCTGATTTGTACTTTTGTATCCACTTTGTTTTTTTGTACACTCGCTGGAGTTTTGGATTATATATTTCCAACTCTAATTTCACTACTATATACAGCTGAGACCAGGCTCTGTGAAGCCTTGGCTCTGAGATTCAAAGTGGCTCTAGATTATAAGTGGCCGAGTTAAGAACTGGAGTTAAATCCATAATGCTATCATCTAGAATGCTCTACTAACAACACATTTTTGCATTTCTTGCCCTGGTTGCTATTTCACTTCCCTTTAATGTTTTTTCAGTATACTGGTATGCATTTTCTCTTCTGCATTTCTTGCCCTGGTTGCTATTCCATGTCCCTTTAATGTTTTTTTCAATATACTGGTATGCATTTCCTCTTCTGCATTTCTTGCCCTGGTTGCTATTCCATGTCCCTTTAATGTTTTTTCAATATACTGGTATGCATTTCCTCCTCTGCATTTCTTGCCCTGGTTGCTATTCCATGTCCCTTTAATGTTTTTTTTCAATATACTGGTATGCATTTCCTCCCCTGCATTTCTTGCCCTGGTTGCTATTCCATGTCCCTTTAATGTTTTTTTTCAATATACTGGTATGCATTTCCTCCCCTGCATTTCTTGCCCTGGTTGCTATTCCATGTCCCTTTAATGTTTTTTTCAATATACTGGTATGCATTTCCTCTTCTGCATTTCTTGCCCTGGTTGCTATTCCATGTCCCTTTAATGTTTTTTCAATATACTGGTATGCATTTCCTCCTCTGCATTTCTTGCCCTGGTTGCTATTCCATGTCCCTTTAATGTTTTTTTTCAATATACTGGTATGCATTTCCTCCCCTGCATTTCTTGCCCTGGTTGCTATTCCATGTCCCTTTAATGTTTTTTTTTTCAGCATACTGGTATGCATTTCCTCCTCTGCATTTCTTGCCCTGTTGCTATTCCATGTCCCTTTAATGTTTTTTTTTTTCCAGCATACTGGTATGCATTTCCTCCTCTGCATTTCTTGCCCTGGTTGCTATTCCATGTCCCTTTAATGTTTTTTCAATACACTGGTATGCATTTCCTCCTCTGCATTTCTTGTCCTGGTTGCTATTCCATGTCCCTTTAATGGGGGTTTTTTTCAGTATACTGGTATGCATTTCCTCCTCTGCATTTCTTGCCCTGGTTGCTATTTCACGTCCCTTTAATGTTTTTTTCAATATACTGGCATGCATTTCCTCCTCTGCATTTCTTGCCCTGGTTGCTATTCCACGTCCCTTTAATGTTTTTTTCAGTATACTGGTATGCATTTCCTCCCCTGCATTTCTTGCCCTGGTTGCTATTCCACGTCCCTTTAATGTTTTTTCAATATACTGGTATGCATTTCCTCTGATGTCTGAATTTATTACTTTTTCTGTATATTTGTTATCAGTTCCACTGTACAATTTCTGTGTGCATCCCCCAGCCATTTGCTCCCCCCATCTAATTTACAAGTGTGTAACTCCAGTCCACCTAACTGGTCTATGTTTAACACAGCTGCCTTGAATTAAATCATTCCAACTCTAATTTCACTACTATATACAGCTGAGACCTTGCTCTGTGTAGCCTTGGCTCTGGATTATAAGTGGCCGAGTTAAGAACTGGAGTTAAGAAACTGGAGGGGAAACTGCAGACCCCACTAACAGGTAATCTTTACTAACTATACACCTGCACAATGCTCTCTATGTCCTTTCTGCTCTTTCTGTCTGCCATATTCCTAAAACTCACTGCATGCCCTTACAACATCAATAATCCCCACACTATCCTTATCTCTCCCTCCCTTCTCTCATCCCCTATGCTGTCCATGAACTACTCTGTTTCCTTAGCAATACTTCCCCATCTAACTCTCCTGTATCTAGTCATACGCGCTCCTACAAGTCTCACTCTCACCTTCTGTCACTCTCACTGCTACTACTGCTTGCTGCTGGTGACATCTCTCCTAACTCTGGGCCTGCAGCAATCACCACACTCTTACACTCTTGCTCAGTCTCCCACAATACAAACTCAAGGTCACGCAATCCCAGCAATCTCATCTCCATTAACCCACAGCACGTATCCCCTCTCTTTTCTTGTGCCCTCTGGAATGCACGCTCTGTCTGTAAGAAACTTACAACTGTTCACGACCTGTTTGTTTCTAACGCTTTCAATCTTCTAGCAATAACTGAAACCTGGCTATCTTCCTCTGACACTGCTTCCATTGCTGCTCTAACGCACGGTGGTCTCAACTTTAGCCACACACCTAGGCCAGGTGAAAGACATGATGGCGGTGTTGGAATCTTACTATCCCACTCCTGCTCCTATCAGCACCTCCATCCTCATCCATCTCTCTCCTTCTCCTCCTTTGAAGTCCACTGAAACATCCACATTTTCTCCCCCCTCTCCCTCAAGGTGGCAGTTATCTATCGCCCCCCTGGACTAACCTCCCAATTCCTCGACAACTTTGCTGCCTGGATTTCTCACTTTCTCTCTACAAATACACCTGCTCTAATCCTAGGGGACTTCAACATCCTCATTGATAACCCATCTGCCCCTGCTGCCTCTAAACTTCTCTCACTCACAAACTTCTTTAGACTCTCACAATCCACCCTATTCCCTACTCACCGTGACGGACACTCTCTTGATCTTGTATTCTCCTATCTCTGCTCCCATTCTGATGTAACCTGTCGCCCATTTCCCATCTATTGCGCCCCCTTGAGTGGTGACGATTAATTGTTACTAGGTTTGCATCTCAGACCACCATGTACATGCTAAACCTATTTCTACCCCCCGCCTCCACACCTGTAGAAATCTGCACACTGTGGATCCTCTCCAACTTTCTAACCTTATTCAAAAACGCCTTCCCCACACTTCCACGGTATCCTGCCCTGACCTTGCTACAAGTCACTATAACAATACTCTCTCCTCTGCACTGGACACCCTTGCTCCTCCACAAATATGCAAAACACCACGTCATCAGCTCCAGCCGTGGCACTCTCAGCAAACACTCTATCTACAAAAATGCTCCCGTGCTGCAGAACGTGCCTGGAGGAAATCCCACTCTGAACCCGATTTCCTACACTATAAGTTCATTCTCTATTCTTACTCCTCTGCCCTCCACTTAGCCAAGCAAAACTACTTCTCTTCTCTCATATCTTCTCACTCCTCAAACCCTAAACGTCTCTTCTCCACTTTCAACACTCTCCTCAATCCACCTGCACCACCCCCTTCATCTGACTTTAGTGCTCAAGACTTGGCAGACTACTTTTTCAACAAAATACTTACCATCCGAAGTAACATCCCACCACAAGACTGTAACCTTCCATCTCCGCCCCTGGTCACCCCCTCCAACACTCTCAGTACCTTCCCCCCAACCACTGAGAATGAATTGAGTTCCCTAATATCTTCCTCACACCTCACTACCTGCCCACTTGACCCTATCCCTTCACATCTAATACCTTCTCTGTCCTCTACCCTCACCCCAGCTCTTGCTCACATATTCAACCGATCCCTTACTACTGGTTCATTTCCATCATCCTTCAAACATGCAAAGGTCATCCCCATCCTCAAAAAACCCTCCCTCAACCCCAATTCTCCTGCAAACTACCGCCCCATATCACTACTTCCACTAGCTTCTAAAGTCCTGGAAAAACTAGTTTTCGATCGCCTAACACACTTCCTATCCTCAAACTCATTGCTTGACCCCCTGCAATCTGGTTTCCGTCCCAACACTCAACTGAGACTGCCCTCACCAAGGTTACTAATGGTCTTTCTGCTAAAAACAATGGCCACTATTCTATACTTATCTTACTTGACCTGTCTGCTGCCTTTGACACTGTTGACATCCCCTCCTCCTATGGACTCTCAGCTCCCTTGGGCTCTGTGACATTGCCCTCTCCTGGATCCATTCTTATATCTCTAATAGATCCTTTTCTGTCTCATTTGCTGGTGACTCTTCCTCTCCATTGCCTCTGTCTGTTGGAGTACCTCAAGGCTCTGTTCTAGGCCCTCTACTCTTCTCTATTTATACTTCCTCACTGGGTAAACTTATCAGTAGCTATGGCTTTAACTATCACCTCTATGCTGATGATACTCAGATCTACCTATCCACCCCTGCACTCTCTCCTTCTGTCTTTTACCACATCAGCGACTGCTTATCTGGCATTTTTTCCTGGATGGCCTCTCACCACCTAAAAATCAACATGTCCAAGACTGACCTTCTTTTAATCCCCACAACTAATTCTACTCCAGTTTCTAACTTTACTATCACTGTTGGTGGCACCACTATCTCTCCATCACCCCAAGTCTGCTGCCTAAGAGTTACACTTGACTCCAATCTGTCCTTCATACCCCACATCCAATTGCTCTCTTCATCCTTTCGCAACCACCTACGCAATATCTCCAAAATCCGTCCTTTTCTGAGTGCTGAAACTACTAAACAGCTAATCCATTCCCTAGTAATTTCCCGGCTTGACTACTGTAACAACCTACTAACTGACCTTCCTCTCTCCCGCCTCCCCCCACTTCAATCCATCCTAAATGCCTCTGCTAGGCTAATCCACCTTTCACAGCGCTCTGTATCTGCTGCACCCCTCTGTGAGTCCCTTCACTGGCTCCCCATTCACAGCAGAATTAAATAAAAAATTCTCACTCTGACCTACAAAGCCCTTACCAATGCAGCCCCCCATACCTGTCCTCACTCATCAACCAATATACTCCAGCCCGTCCCCTAAGATCCAACAATGATCTACTCCTTGCCTCTTCTACCATCACCTCCTCTCATGCTAGACTACAGGACTTCTCTTGTGCGGCACCAACCCTCTGGAACGCGCTTCCTCGAGCTGTCAGACTTTCCCCCAACCTCTCCTCCTTTAAACGCACCCTAAAAAGCTTCTTGTTCAGGGTAGCCTATCACCAAATCAGTAACTAATGAATTCCACTAGCCTAATAGTTGCCCTCATCTAACTCCACACTAACATCATTCCCACCTTTGCAGTCCCCACCTCCTGTTTCTCACCCTCCTACCCATTTAGTTGTAAATTCCCATGGGAACAGGGCTCCCAATTCCCCCTGTATTTGTTTGTTAAATTTTGTCTGGTGTCTCATATTGTACTGTCCTTTTAACTTTGTTACCTATGGACAGCGCTGCGGAATCTGTTGGCGCTTTATAAATAAAGAATAATAATAATAATAATTTGTTATTACTGCATGCCTGGTAAGCCTACTCCGAGCAAAGTGTGTGGTGCTGTATTCTTTTCAGCATTTTAAGACAGATTTAGTGTCAGCGTCGGAAGGCTCCATAACTAAAAGGAACTTATACAGAAGTTAAGTGCAGAAAAAAACAAGCATACTGCTAAAGGGTAATATCCCATTACAAAAAAAGCTCTAAAAAGGGAAACACTTACCCCTTCTGAAAAGAACTCATAATACTTTATAAATTCAAAAACGTATAAAAGCAGAAATGGGGTAGTACATAGTTTACCTGTTATCTAAATAGCCTATAAGATAAGAGGCGTGCATAAAACTGGTGTCATAAAAAGTAAAAGGGTGCCAAAACGTATGCCACCACGCTGCAGCACACAGGCCCAAAAGCGTACAAGCGAAAAAAATCCAGCGTGCATTTAAACATATACAGGCACGAAAAGCCGTTAAGCATTCAAAAATGTATGCTGCCAAAAATACTTAATAATAAAGGGTAATTACCTTAAAAATGTATAACTGTCGCAAGGTCATATACATATATAAATATCAGTATATATATATCAGTAACCTGACAGGCTTATAGAGCGCCAAATATAAAATGAAAAAATAAAGTACTTACCAATAGGCACTTTGTTACTGCATGAAACCAGAAAGATGCCAAAACTATTGCTGAAACATAGCAGCAGAGGATCTGGAATAGGAGTATATCGACAAACAATCAGAAGGAGGCAATGGACAAGTCCCTGTGAAATCAGTGGAAAGGCTTATGACTAAATCCCCACAGGTGAAAAATATTTCACTAACAGTACTCCAAATACATCCCTACAAAAATCACTGTACTCTGAGGGGAAATGGGCCTCAGCTCAGTCTTAGAACCCTTCTCACTGAAGAATCAAATGCACACATCCATCAGAGGCAAAGATAAGACTGAGTTGCCAGTGAGGTGGGAGGGTTCTTATAGAGGTCTTGGGGTTTGGAAGTCTTTGCCTCCTCCTAGTGTTGGGGGGTGTTTGTTCTTTTTTTACAGGTAAAAGAGCTGATTTCTTTGGGGCAATTCCCCGCAAAAGGCCCTTTTAAGGGCCAATGGCAGTTAAGTGTAGGCTAGGTTTTTTTTTATTTTGGGGGGGCTTTTTTATTTTGATAGGGTCATTAGATAAGGAGTAATTCGTTTTTATTTTTGATAATTTCGTTTTTTATTTTTTATAATTTAGTGTTTATTTTTTTTTTAAAGCAGCTGTATATAAAAAGGATTCCCCAAAACCTTAAAAGGCACAGTGGTGTATGGTAAATAACAGTGTCTGCAGGGGACTACAGGCTAGTAATTTTATACAGCTGTGCTGCCCTAAAAGCAGCCAAATGTGTATAATATCTGGCTTATATAAAGACCTGAATAGGTATTGCAAAAAGTATGTATTGCAAAAAATATTTAATTTAAACTAAGCAGGGTTTAAAAACATAAACAGGGTTTAGAAAACACAAACAGCATAGGTATAGATTGTAATGTGCAGCATAGACATAAAACCATGTGATAATCACATCAACATCACATAAAAAAACATTTCATACAGTCTAACATAGACCCATTTGCATATACACAAAATATTCAGCAAGTTACAAGTGTTCCAGCAAGTTGCAGGTTAAGTCCGTTTTGTAAAGTAAAAGTCTTTTTGAGACAACTGTCTAATACCTAGATTACGAGTTTTGCATTAGAGGCTATGCGGTGCTAACGAGCAATTTTGTCCCACCGCTCACTTACCTACAGCGCTGATATTACTGGTTTTTACAAACCCGGCGTTAAAAGACAAGAAGTGAGAGTTGAGCAAAATTTTGCTCATTACCGCCCTTCAATACCAGCACTGCTTAAGTCAGCGGTGAGCTGGTCGTACGTGCTCGTGCACAATTTGCCCATAGGAATCAATGGGGAGAGCCGGCTGAAAAAAGTCTAACACCTGAAAAAAAGCAGCGTAAAGCTCCCTAACGCAGCCCCATTGATTCCTATGGGGAAACAAAAGTTATGTTTACACCTAACACCCTAACATGAACCCCGAGTCTAAACACCCCTAATCTTACACTTATTAACCCCTAATCTGCTGCCCCAGACATCGCCGACACCTGCATTATAATTATTAACCCCTAATCTGCCGCTCCGGACATCGCCGCCACCTACCTTATATTTATTTACCCCTAATCTGCTGCCCCAACATCACCGACACCTACATTATATTTATTAACCCTTAATCTGCCACCCCCAACGTCGCCGCCACTATATTAAAGTTATTAACCCCTAAATCTAAGTTTAACCCTAACCCTAACACCCCTTAACTTAAATATAATTTAAATAAATCTAAATAAATATTCCTATCATTAACTAAATAATTCCTTTTTAAAACTAAATACTTACCTATAAAATAAACCATAAGCTAGCTACAATATAACTAATAGCTACATTGCATCTAGCTTAGGGTTTATTTTTATTTTACAGGCAAGTTTGTATTTATTTTAACTAGGTACAATAGTATATAAATAGTATATAAATAGTAACTATTTAATAACTGCCTAGCTAAAATAAATACAAAAGTACCTGTAAAATAAAACCTGACCTAAGTTACAATAACACCTAACACTACACTATAATTAAATAAATTAACTAAATTAACAACAATTAAATAAATTAAATTAAATTAGCTAAAGTACAAAAAAAACACTAAATTACAGAAAATAATAAACAAATTACAAGATATTTAAACTAATTACACCTAATCTAATAGCCCTATCAAAATAACAAAAGCCCCCCCAAAATAAAAAAGAACCCTAGCCTAAACTGAACTAACAATAGTCCTTAAAAGAGCCTTTTGCGGGGCATTGCCCCAAAGTAATCAACTCTTTTACCTGAAAAAAAATATACAAACAACCCCCCAACAGTGAAACCCACCACCCACACAACCAAGCCCCCAAATAAAATACTAACTAAAAAAACCTAAGCTCCCCATTGCCCTGAAAAGGGCATTTGGATGGGCATTGCCCTTAAAAGGCAGTTAGCTCTTTTGCAAGCCCAAAGTCCCTAACCTAAAAATAAAACCCACCCAATACACCCTTAAAAAAACCTAACACTAACCCCCTGAAGATCAACTTACTGGGAGAAGTCTTCATCCAAGCCAGGCCGAAGTCCTCAACGAAGCCGGAGAAGTCTCAATCCAAGCCAGGTGAAGTGGTCCTCCAGACGGGCAGAAGTCTTCATCCAGACAGCATCTTCTATCTTCATCCATCCGGCGCGGAGCAGGTCCATCTTCAAGACATCCAGGGCGGAGCATCCTCTTTCAACGAAGTCTTCTTACTAAATGATGGTTCCTTTAAGTGACATCATCTTGGATGACGTCACTTAAAGGAACCGTAATTTAGTAAGAAGACGTCGATTGAAGAGGATGCTGCGTGCCGGATGTCTTAAAGATGGACCCGCTCCGCGTCGTATGGATGAAGATAGAAGATGCCGTCTGGATGAAGACTTCTGCCTGTCAGGAGGACCACTTCGCCTGGCTTGGATGAAGACTTGTCCTTGCTTCGTTGAGGACTTTGGCCCGGCTTGGATGAAGACTTCTCCCGGTAAGTCGATCTTCAGGGGGTTAGTGTTAGGTTTTTTTAAGGGTGTATTGGGTGGGTTTTATTTTTAGGTTATGGACTTTGGGCTTGCAAAAGAGTTAACAGCCCTTTTAAGGGCAATGCCCATCCAAATGCCCTTTTCAGGGCAATGGGCAGCTTAGGTTTTTTTAGTTAGTATTTTATTTGGGGATTGGTTGTGTGGGTGGTGGGTTTTACTGTTGGGGGGTTGTTTGTATTGGGGTTTTTTTAGGTAAAAGAGCTGATTACTTTGGGCAATGCCCCGCAAAAAGCCCTTTTAAGGGCTATTGGTAGTTTAGGCTAGGGGTTTTTTTTTATTTTGGGGGGGCTTTTTTATTTTGATAGGGCTATTAGAATAGGTGTAATTAGTTTAAATATCTTGTAATTTGTTTATTATTTTCTGTAATTTAGTGGGGGGTTTTGTACTTTAGCTAATTTAATTTAATTTATTTAATTGTTGTTAATGTAGTTAATTTATTTAATTATAGTGTAGTGTTAGGTGTTAGTGTAACTTAGGTTAGGTTTTATTTTACAGGTACTTTTGTATTTATTTTAGCTAGGTAGTTATTAAATAGTTAATAACTATTTAATAACTATTGTACCTAGTTAAAATAAATACAAACTTGCCTGTAAAATAAAAATATACCCTAAGCTAGATACAATGTAACTATTAGTTATATTGAACACAAAACTCGTAATCTAGCTGATACTGAACAATTAATTATTCACTCATTTAAATCATTGCTATCTTCTTTGGAGAGCAATGGGCAGCTTAGGTTTTTTTAGTTAGTATTTTATTTGGGGATTGGTTGTGTGGGTGGTGGGTTTTACTGTTGGGGGGGTTGTTTGTATTGGGTTTTTTTTAGGTAAAAGAGCTGATTACTTTGGGCAATGCCCCGCAAAAAGCCCTTTTAAGGGCTATTGGTAGTTTAGTTTAGGTTAGGGTTTTTTTTTATTTTGGGGGGGCTTTTTTATTTTGATAGGGCTATTAGAATAGGTGTAATTAGTTTAAATATCTTGTAATTTGTTTATTATTTTCTGTAATTTAGTGGGGGTTTTTGTACTTTAGCTAATTTAATTTAATTTATTTAATTGTTGTTAATGTAGTTAATTTATTTAATTATAGTGTAGTGTTAGGTGTTAGTGTAACTTAGGTTAGGTTTTATTTTACAGGTACTTTTGTATTTATTTTAGCTAGGTAGTTATTAAATAGTTAATAACTATTTAATAACTATTGTATCTAGTTAAAATAAATACAAACTTGCCTGTAAAATAAAAATATACCTTAAGCTAGATACAATGTAACTATTAGTTATATTGAACACAAAACTCGTAATCTAGCTGATACTGAACAATTAATTATTCACTTATTTAAATCATTGCTATCTTCTTTGGAGAGCAAAACGGTGGCAAGGCATCATGAAACCAAGCTGTCCTTCTTTGATGCTCCTCTAAAATCATGCTGCTCTAGGCACATGCGTAATATAAATAGTTCAAACAACACCCCTGGATATATACTTTGACTGTTAAAATATTCAACAACACCACAACTTAAAAGATTGTGGAATTAATAAAGATGTGTTCCTGGCCCCCTTCATATCCGACATATATGAATCTCTCTCCATTATAATTAATGGAGCAGCATCTATCTCAAAGCTATTCACTTTTCTGTCCACTGTGAAGGATACAGTCTTCACAAAAATGCTTTCAAAACCTTACAGAGCAAACTAATAAAAAAATAAAGAAAACAACAAAATAACTCCCCCTACAAAACAATCCCCTCTAACATATGTAAAAAAAAAAACGATACTGACGTGAAATAAGATTAAAAAATAAGTAAAAATGAGGAGGCAATCTCTTCAGCTTTGAAATAGTTAGACACAGCTACAAGAAGAGCTAATACACAGATGCAATATGTTTATGAGTTTCACATGCAGGGCCCAAGTGTATGTAAAAAATCACAACCACATCTCTAGTATTCCCCAAAATGCCCACAGCCAGCTCCTCGAGACATCTTTCTCACTATCCAGCTATACCATTTTAAAATAATTAGATGGGAACATTTGTCAATGATGAAAAATTACAAAAATAATTTTTCAAGCATGTTCCTAAGTGTTATGGCTTTTAATTAGTGTTTTTTTGATTACACAGAAGAAGCATGGGCCCAACATGTCTGCTAAAATTTCCTAAAACTGTAAACCTATCTAGTTCATAGGCCTTATGCTTATTCCAGTCCCCCACAGTGTTTGTCCTTACTACCTCTAATGGTTTATTCTAGACATGTGCATTTTGTTCCAAATTGAAATTCGGACGAATTCCCCAAATTCGGAGATTCGAATCGATTCGAATTTTTAAATTACCCTGGTAACAAAACTAAACTAATTTGAATGCATTTGTAATGAATAAATCCAAATTAGTTTGGATTTATTTATTACATTCTAATAGCCGTGGACTAATCACAATTCAGTATAAAAATTTAATTTATAATCACATTTCAGTATAAAAATTAAATTTAGTGAGATTTAGTGAGATAGAACAGAGAAATAATTCCGTTTGTGTAACTTGGAACCATCTGAATTAACACATACCGGACTTCTGAATTTACGAATCGAATCCGAAAAGAATACATCCGAATTTATTAGAATCCAATTGAAGCCGAAACGAATACATTCGAATGTATCTGAATTCAAATTGATCCAAAACAAAATTAGAAATGATCTGAATCGGTCCAAAACGAATAAAAACAAATTTTTCCACTGTGCACATGTCTATTTTATTCCATGAATCAATCACCCTTTCTGTAAAGAAGTGCTTCTGCAAATTACTCCTACTACTCTTGAGCTTGAGATCATGAGCCCTTTTTTGTGCAAAATACTCAAAGCCTCAGCTTTACTAAACCCCTTAATATTCTTGATTCTATCATATCACTTCTTTCTCTTCTCTCCTCTAATCTATACATATTTAGGTCATAGAGACTTTCCTAATATGTTTTATTATTAGACCATAATGAGCACTTCACTCAGCTATGGAAGTTAATAGAAGGTACACTGACTATCGAAGCTGTGAGAAAAAACATAATTTATGCTCTCCTGATAAATTCATTTATTTCATGGTGGTCCACAATCCATTACTCATGGCAATTACCTTCCCTAACACTTGGAGGAGGCAAATATTCTATTTAACCCCTCCCACATACCTTAGTCTAATGCATAGCCGAACAGAAGTAAGGTAAGGAAAAAGAGTAAGAGCCAGAAAAATGGAGCAGGGAAAAAAATGTGCTTAAAAAAGGAAACAAAGAAAATGAAGACCCTTAAAAAACAAAGGGTAAGATGTTGTGGACTCTCACCACTATTAAAGTAATTAATTTACCAGTTAAGCATAAATTATGTTTTCTTTCATACAGGTGGTGAGAGTCCACAATCCATTACTCATGGGAACTAATACCGAAGCTGTGGAGTCCACAAGTAATAACATAAAGGGAGGGATTTAAACATTTTTATTATTATTATTATTATTATTATCGATTATTTGTAGAGCGCCAACAGATTCCACAGTGCTATAAACAAAGGCAGAGTACAACAAAACAGTTATAGGGAACAAATGGGTAGAGGCCCTGTCAAGAGTCGCACTATTGTAGTCAGCTCTTAAGAAGGTGATCTACAAACAGCTGGACTCTTAGGCATACATGCTAAGGGGATTCAGGGGATAGCAATGGAGGAGAAGACCTGGTATAAAGAAAGGTTAGTGTAGGTTGTATGCTTCCCTGAGCAGTAGAGTCTTTCGGGAGCGCATGAAGCTTTCAAAACTAGGGGGAGAAGTCTGTGGAGCGAAGCAGAGAGGTCCACAAGATGGGAGGCCAGTCTGGAGAAGTCCTGTAAATGGGAGTGTGATGAGGTAACAAGAGAGGAGGAGAGTAGGAGGTCATGAGCAGAGCGAAGGGGACGGGAGAGTATCTGGAGACAAGGTCAGAGCAGTTGAGGGCTTTGTATGTCAGAGTGAGAATTTTGTGTGTTTAATCCTAGAGGCAAGAGAAAGCCAGTGAACTGAAGGGATTGGCAGAGATGCGTAGCAGATGAAGAATGATGTGCAAGGAAGATGAGCCTGGCAGAGGCATTTATTATAGATTGTAAAGGAGAGGAGGTGGCAGCTGGGGACACCAGAGAGGACAGAGTTGCAGTAATCGAAGCGGGAAAGGATGTAAGAGTAGATTAAAATCTTAGTTGTGTCTTGAGTAAGGAAATGTCTAATTTTAGAGATGTTTTTAAGGTGGAAGCGGCAGCCTTTAGCCAAGGACTGAATGTGAGGAGTGAAAGAAAGATCTGAGTCAAATGTAACCCTTAGACATCAGGCATGGGGGGTAGGGTTAATGATGGAGTTGTCGACAGTTATAGAGAGATTGGGGGTGGAGATTTTAGAAGAAAGGGGGAAAATAAGGAGTTCCGTTTTGGAGAGATTTAGCTTGCGGTATTGAGAGGACATCCAGAAAGAGAGGTGAGAAAGACAGTTAGTGACACGGGTTAGCAAGTAAGGAGATAGGTCTGGTGCAGAGAAGTAGATTTGGGTGTCGTCGACATACAAATAATATTGGAAACCATAGGACTTTATTAGGGAACATAGTGATGGAGTGGAGATTGAGAAGAGTAAGGGACTGAGGACAGAGCCTTGCGGTACCCCGACAGAAAGTGGTGACGGGGCAGAGGAGGCCCCAGAGAAGGCTACACTAAAGGTATGGTTTGACAGGTAGGAAGAGAACCATGAGAGGACTGTGTCACCGATGCAGAAGGATTGGAGGGTTTGTGAGCAAAAGAGGTGGTCAACAAGTATCAAAGGCTGTGGACAGATCAAGGAGGATAAGCAGAGAGAAGTGGAATTTTAAATTTGCTGTAAGTAGGTCATTGTAACCTTAATGATTGCTGTCTCTGTGGAGTGATGGGGATTGCAGTGGGGTCAATGGAGGGAGTTTAATGTAAGGAAATAAGATAGGCATGCATATACTAGTTTTTCGAGAAGCTTTTTAGCAAGGGGGGAGAGGGAAATAGGGTGGTAGTTGGATGGGGGAAGTTGGATCAAGGGAAGGTTTTTGAGGATAGGTGTGATCAGTGCATGTTTCATAGATGAGGGGAAATATACCGGTGCTGAGGGAGAGGTTGAAAATGTGTGTGAGTATAGGGGTAAGGGTAGAAGAGAGGGAGGGGAGTAGCTGTGAGGGGATAGGGTCAAGAGGACAGGTAGTGAGGTGAGAGCGCCGTATAAGTTCCAAAACTTCTTCCTCAGTAACAAAGGAGAAAGAGCTAAATTTATGGCTATGTGGGTTGTAGTTGGTTGCGAGAATTTGAGGGGGTGAGAGAATGGAATTATGTTGAAAGCTGATTTAATTTCTGATGGAGTCGATTTAGTTATTGAAGTGGCTGGCAAAGTCTTGAGCTGACAGAGAAGTTGTATTAGGAGGTGGGGGTGGGCGGAGAAGAGTATTGAAAGTGGAGAACAGATATTTTGGGTTTGAAGAAGGATTAGAGATAAGAGTAGAGAAGTAACGTTGTTTATAGAGATTAAGGGCAGAATAGTAGGAGTTCAAGAAGAATTTGTAATGAAGAAAATCAGCTGAATTCTGAGATTTTCTCCAGTGCCACTCAGCAGTACGGGAACATCTGCGTAGGTACAGTGTCAGAGGAGTATGCCAGGGCTGAGGATGAGTGTGTGATTTCTGAGCTATGTTAAGAGGGGCCAGATTGTCAAGGACGGATGTAAGGGTGGAATTATAGTGGCAGATAGATTGGTCAGGGCAGGAAAAGGAGGAGAAAGATCAGAGGAGAGGTTTGAGGGAATTAGCAACCTGTTGCTGAATTAATGACATAATGCTTCTGAGAAGTTTGGTGTGAGGAGTAGAAGGAGGGAGAGCTGTAGGGAGGGATAATATGTTGCAAGTGAGGAGATGGTGGTCAGAAAGAGGAAAAAGGGGAGTTTGTGAAGTTTGAGATTTGTGAAGTTTGAGTTTGAGTGCATTGATAGCTAAAAATCAGGTCAAGGCAGTGGTTATCTTCGTGTGTGGGAGAATCAGTCCATTGTGACAGGCCGAAAGAGGAAGTGAGTTGCAGAAGTTGTTTTGCAGAGAGAAATTTTTCACTGAGAAATTAGATCCACAACCCCAATATTTCATTTCGATTTTTTAAATGCATTTAAAAACATGAAACAGACAAGAAAAAACCCGAAACAACTGTCTGAAGCATCTTTCTACCAAAAGCTGCCTCAGAGGAAGCAAAAACATAAAAAGGGTAGAATTTAGTAAAAGTATGCAAAGAAGACCAAGTAGCTTCTTTACAAATTTGATCAACTGAGGCCTCATTCTTAAAAGCCCATAGAGTAGAAACTGATCTGGTAGAATGAGCAGTAATCCACTGTTGTGGTGGAAGCTGACCTGCCTCTAAATAAGCCTTGTGAATCAAAACATTCAATCAGAAGCTTAAGAAACGCCAGAGCCTTTGTCCTTTCCTACAGCCAGAAAAAATAATGAACAAATTAGAAATTTGTCTAAAGGCCTTAGCAGTATCAATGTAATACATAAATACCTTAACAATATCCAAATTATGCAAAGATCTTTCTGAAGTAGACTTGGGATTAGAACACAAATAATGAAGAACAATTTCTCTGTTGATGTTATCAGAAGAAACAGACTTTGGAAACAAATCAAAGTAGTTCTTAAGACTGCCTTAGCCTAATGAAAAATCAGACAGGGAGGTTCACAAGAAAGAGCAGATAATTCAGAAACTTTACTACTAGCAGATGAAATAGCTAAACTAAACAACACTTTCTAAGAAAGTAGCCTAAAGTCAATTCATAGGTTCAAAAGGAGGAGCTTGCAAAACTGTTAATATCAAATTCAGATTCCAAGAAGGAGAAATTGGTTTAATTACAGGTTTGATATGACCCAAATCTTGGGAGAAAACATGAAAATCATGAAAATATGCAATTTTCTTATAAAACAAAACTGGAAGAGCAGAAATATTACCTCTCAGGGAACTGGCAGCTAAACCCTTATCCAAGCCATCCTGTAAAAACTGTAGAATTCTAGAAATTCTAAAAGAATGCCAAGAAAAAACATGGTCTATACACCAAGAAATAAAGTCTTTCCAGACTTTATGCTAAATTTTCTTATACTAAGAAGTTATTATTACGTGCAAGGCTAATTGTATCAAACTCCTCACTTCTCCTAAAACCCTCTAATTTAAAAACTGAAGAAATGCAAAAAAAACTAATGGAAGTGAGAGCACTTAGAAATAGCTAAATATACCACAGCAGATCATTGTCAAAAATTAAAACACATAATTTATTAAAAACACATATTTATGACTTCATAAATCAATCTCTCAAATGCAGAGTCTTAAAAATAATCACAAATTGGACATCTCCGATATAACCTAAAAGCACAGCATGCGGTTCAATAAAACCAACCTAAGGTATACATAAAAAGAACAGTGTAAGTTGCTTTTTAAGAATCCACACATGTGGATAAATGCCTAGAAATGAACTGTTAACACAGCATAGGGGACATAGAATAGTATAGACAGTGAGTAGGGGAATGACGTCGCTACAGCCTGAGGAGGGTGTGTACGCTGTTGTCCAATCACAGCCCCGGAATGTCGGCACAAATGGAAGCACTGATGGCGTGGTGCCAGCTAAGGTAGGAATCGAGCCAAATCCATAACAAAAGGGTAGAAGGAAGCAGCACTCTTAATCCATTGTCCATTAAAATCCAAAAAATGTATTTCATATAATTAAAACCAGAACAAACAGCACAGCACAGAACAGAGTTCACAAGTGGAGGGGGAGCAAATCCTTACATGTTTCGTGCTATGCAGCACTTAATCATAGGATAGCTCTCCACCTGTGCAGCACACCATTTAAGGGTGTAATAGCCAATCACAACATCAAAACCTTAACACACCCCTTAGAATAGTTGTCTAAAAGGTGTACTGCAAAGGTGTGAGAAGAAAATAGTGTAACATAGAAAAAGGTTGTTTCCTTTAAAAACACACAAACAGAGGTGCATATAATGTGAAAATATAAAAACATTACAGAAGAACTACAAGAAATATTTTTCTATATGTAAATGAACATATTGATTATTCACGTTACACAAATTTGAAATTAGCCTCAAACAAATGAAAAAAATTTGAAAAATACGTTATGGACCAATGTCCATCCATGAATTAATATAAATACATAAATATCAATAGTATTGAATAGATTTATATACAAAGTTCAATAACAGTGATCCAGCAAGAAAATATACAGGAAGAGAATATGAACAGCAAGAGAACATATCTAAGTGTCTGAATGACTAATGGGGCCACATGCTCATATGGTAAAACATTCAATTAAAAATATTCATTCATAATTTTTCACAATACCGAATAAGTACAAGAATAAAAAAAATGTTAATGTGAAAACATATACATATATATATATATATATAAATGTAAATATCAATATGTGAATATGAAATATAAAAATGTAGGAATGCATATGTATAGAATGTACCAAAGTATTGTTATTTCTGTTGATGAGCCTATTTGTGGACAGGGTGATGGCAAATTTACTGACCATATATATATATATATATGTTTTATGTACAAGCCTAATGCAACCAGAATTAATCCACGAAATAACTAATGTCCCATTCTTTATTGAGACCAAGGGGTGCCCTTGTACTGAGTTTCCAGATCCAATAAAGTTCTTTCTTGGAAAGTATGTTATAAATGTTTCCTCCCCGAATAGGCTTTTTAGCTAAATCTATTACTTTTACAGTAAATTTAGGTTGGTCTGTAAAATGTAGACAATTAAAATGCCTGGTTACACTCGGATCCTTGTTATAATTTTTGATGTCCCTTCTATGCTCCCCTATCCTAGATCTTAGGGCGCAGGAGGTCTGACCCACATATTGCTCAAAACAGATGGTACACTCAATAAGATAAATAACAAAAGTTGTACCACAATTCGCATAATGGTTGATCTTAAAATTCTGTGTAGTTACATGACTGGCAAAGTCTACCCCCATAGAAATCTGTGAACAGGTAAGACAATTTCTTGATAGACATTTAAAAGTGCCTTTCTTATTAAGCCACTGACTCCCTGTGATTCACACTCGGCTATCCACCATACTGGGGGAAAGTTTCTTAGCAAGTGTCGGTGCTTTTTTAGACACAAACTTAACCTTATCAACAATACTTACTAAGGTATCATCACCTTTAAGTATGGATAGATTCCTTTTAATAATATTACACAGATCATTGAATTGTAGAGAAAATTCTGTAGAAAACACTACTGTATCCTTATTGAACATTGCTGTTTTTGCCTGATTGTTCCCTTTTCTTTGTGAAGGATTGTAATTTGTTCTAACCTCATCCAAAGAGTGCTGCAATAAGTTCGGATCATAGCCCCTGGCACATAGCCTATCCATCAATTTACCTGTTTGAATATTGAATAAATTGTCTGAGTTAGAATTTCGACGCAGTCTAACAAATTGGCTCTTGGGAATTGAATTTATAAGGTGTTTAGGATGACAGGACGTAGCATGTAGGATCGTATTGCCAGATGTTGGCTTTCTATATGTGTCAGTGATGATCCCATTGTGTTCAACTGAACCATATAGAGTGAGATCCAAAAATGGATTTCTTTGTCTTGGATTTCCCCAGTGAACTTCAGATGTAAGTCATTATTATTCACAAAGTTAAGGAAATCCTCAAAAACAAAGTCACCCTTAACCACAAAAATGAGATCATCAATGTAGCGCATATATATGCAAATGTTTTCTAGGAATGGATTACTGCTGTTATAGAGACTGCCGAGCTCCCACCATCCCACAAACAAATTGGCAAATGAGGGGGCAAATTTTGCCCCCATCGCTGTACCACATATTTGCAAAAAATACTCTCCATTAAACATAAAGTAATTGTGGGATAATAGGAACTCGACAGTCTCACAAAAAAAAACAATTTAAACTCTCTGGAATAATTAGTGTAATTGTCCAAGAAAAAACCTATGGCATGTAGGCCCAGAGTGTGGGGTATGCATGAATAAAGTGACGCTGCGTCAATCACCACCCACCTATAATCTTTATTCCATTTAATCTTATCAATAATTGTTAAAAGATGGGATGAATCCCTTAGATAACTACTAAGGTTCTGTACTAAAGGCTGTAGGACTGAGTCGACCCACTCGGATAATGGTTCAAACAGCGAACCAATCCCAGAAATTATTGGGTGGCCTGGTGGGTTAACTGAGTCCTTATGTAATTTAGGTATGTGGTGAAAGACCGGCGTCACTGGAAATTGGGGAATCAAAGAGACATAATCCTCTTGCGAAATAAAACCTAATGCAAGCGCATCCTCAAGTAGTCTATCAAGCTTTTGAGCAAATTCTTTCTCAGGGTTACAGGGTAACTTCCTGTATGTTATGCCATCATTTAATTGCCTATAGGCTTCCTCAATATATTGTGCTTTGTTCATTACTACAAAATTGCCCCCCTTATCTGATGTACAGATAACAAGGTCATGTTGGCTTTCTAATTGTCTGATGGCTGCTCTTTGTCTATTTGTGAGATTGTCACTATGACTTGTTGGAGTGATATGTTTACCCAATTCCACAATTTCTTTTTCAACCTGTTTTTGAAATAAATTGATGTGTATACCCCTAGATTGAGTAGGATAAAAATTTGATCTAGTTTTTTTAGGTTTTGGGACATCAGAATCATCCTCCCCATCACCAGTTGTGTCCAACAATCTTAATTCTTCCAGAATACAAATATCCTTAAAATCAAAAATTAGTTCTGGATTGGTGCAGGGCAGATTGGTGATGGGATTGGATAAGTTGTTGTCATCCTCAGTGGTTTCATTTAATACATCAACATCTACATCATCACTTACATTGGTGTTAGAGAAATGCCTATGCAGTGTATGCTTCCTTACAAATTTATTGAGATCTAACAAAGTGTTAAATACTGAAAAATTGTGGGTGGGGGCAAAGCCCAAACCCTTGGATAATACACTGATGTGATCCTTCATAAGTTGGAAGTCCGATAAATAAACAACACTAAGCGCTAGTTATTCTTTGATCCCCTCTTTGAGATTCTTCTTCCTTCTCCTGGATCCAGCTCTGCGCGTCCTTTTTCTTTTCCTAAAGGGATGTCTTGGTTTTTTACTTTGGAACGAACATCATTTTCTTTCTTCTCACGACTTTCTCGTGATGTATCCTGTGAAGAAAAAGAGGGAAGGGGAGAAAGAGAGGAGGAAGAAGAAGAAGAAGAGGAAGAGCTCTCGTCTGATGATGCAGAATCTTGGTCAGAAGTGTCTAACTCTGTAGAAGAAAAGACCACCTTCTTAGTTTTATTCTTGTGTTTATTCTTTAGAATTGACTTTGGTTCCACTGTCGGTGTGGATGCTGCAGCCATGTGTGGTTTATTCTTGTTTTTATTTTTATATTTGTTTTTATTTTTATATTTGTTTTTACTGAGTCTTTGGTTCTCTCCTTCACCATCAGTATTTGTACTTGAATCATAATCCCTCTGTTGGATTCCAGAAAATCTGCGGGGCCGTCTAGTAAATCTGGACCAGTCATACACTTTATTTTTGATATAATCATCTTGGTCTCTATTGAATTTTCTTCCCTTGAGTGAGGCAAGCTCACTATCAGATTTCCGTATTTTCTTCTTCATTTTAGATTTTAGATCAGAATACTCCTCCTCCTGTTTATGATTTTTCAGTTCCTGTTTAACATTATGAATCTGTCCCTTTAAGGAATCACGTTTGGAATTTTTGCTTCTTATCAAAATATCCATAATTGTTAGAGAACAGGTGGTAAGAGCATCCTTCCACTCAGTTGTTAGACCATCATCATTAAGATCATAGGAAGGAAACTTTTTTATTCTTAATCCTCTGGGGATTCTTTTAGATTGCACATAGTGTTCAAAGGCTACAACATCCCACATCAGGCGTAAATCCATCATAAGTAATCTCTCTAACTGATTAAATAAACTCTTAATTAGTGATGTCCCAAAACTGTTCGCACCGCGAACGGTTCACAGCGAACATAGCTTGTTCACGTTCGCGTTTGTGGGCGAACACATGGCGATGTTCGATCCGCCCCTATGTGTCATCATTGTGGAAACTTTGACCCTTTATGTCACAGCCGCCCTGACACATTAGAGCCAATCAACATCAGACACTCCCTCACCAGACACTCCCAGCTACTCGGAATCCGCCATTTAGACTCATAACGACCTTGCTTTTTTAATGAGAGGACGTGTTGTGTTTTTGCTCCTGACATTAATAGGAAAAACATAGCTAGGCTAGTGTATTCACAGTCCAGAAGGACTCCACTCATCTCTGCTGCAAGCACAGCACCCCAAAAAGCCCTTTTTAGGGCTATATTTCATGACGTTTTTTTTTTTCGTTTTTTTTTTTATTAGCATTTGCCTGGCTTTCAGCTGTGTGTTTAAGGCTCACAGCATATGCTGTGACTACTGCCACCACTGATATCTCCCTAACAACATTAGTTTAAATGTAACTAACCCAAAAATTTAATTATTTTTCAAGTGTAATTTTTTTTCATTTTCTATCAGGCCAGTGTCACACAGCATATACTCTGGTTCATTGCTCTGTGCCAGCCAGCAGCCACCAGTGTTAATATCCGTTTATAACATTATTTTAAATAAAAAAATATATATATATTTTGCTAGTGTAATCTAATTACATTTACTATCATGCCTGTGTCTGTCAGGCTCACTCAGCATTAATATACCTCTTTTTTTCAGTCTTTTGGTTAATTGGTCTGTGCCAGGCAGCCACCCAGCACTCATATCTATTCTCCTTCACCTTAATTTTAATATAAAAAAAAAAGTTTAAATTTGTTTGCTAGTGTAATCTAATATAATTTTCTATCCGGCCTGTGTGTTTTGCTGACATAGAGAGCCTACTGTGTTTACTTGCTGCCCTCCCTAGTCTATGAGCCATGACTCATATGTGTTTAACCTTTTTTTAATTTCCCCCCCAAAAAAATAGTTTCAATCATTTTTCTAGTGTAATCTAATAGTATTTTCTATCAAGCGTGTGTGTATCCGACTTACAGAGCCTACTGTTTTTAATAGCTGCCATTCCAAGGCTATCAGCCATGACTCATATGTATGTGCTTAACCTTTTTCTTAAAATTTCCAAAAAAAGTCTTTAAATCATTATGCTAGTGTAATCTAATTGTATTTTCTATCAGGCCTGTGTCTAACTGTCTATCTGACTTACACAGCATACTGTTGTTATAATTGCTGCCCTACGTAGCAGCCAGCCAGATCGAACCACTCATAGAGTCATATGTGCATTGCACTTCTTAACCATAATTTTTAATATTAAAAATCTAAAATTTTAAAATATTTTGCTAGTGTAATGTAAACTTAATTTTCTATCAGTCCTGTGTTTTTGTCACTTACACAGCATACTGTGTTAAATTGCTGCCCTACCTACCATCCACGACTCATATCTGCCAGCCTGTCTGCCAGGCCCAAGTAGCCAATTAGTTGCACCAATCACAATTCTTGTAACAGTAATTAAAAAAAAAATCATAATTTTTTGGACTGCAAATATTCAGTCTCCTAGTGCCATTGAATTTCATTTACCTCCATGCCTGCCACTGCCAGCCCTTTTGTGCCAGGCCGTCTAGCAACTATTTACACCAATCATAATTGTTGTCACAGACAGTATAGTTATTAATTTAAATAAAAAAATTTTTTAGTGTTGATCTTAATCCTCAGTTTGCTCGTGCCCTAGAATTGCACTTTTCTACAGCCTTCCAAGCCTGTGTGCCAGGCCTACTTAAAAATATTTACACCAATCATATTTGTTGTGACAGTATTCTAATAATTAAAAATTAAAATTTTTGGTAATAGTTGTTGTGATTTGAATCCTCAGTTTGCTGGTGCCATTGAATAGCACTTTCCTCCTGCCTTGCAGCCTGCTGTGAGCCAGGCCCACCTAGCCAATTGTTGTCAGCAATCATATTTCTGTTAAACAGTATTGCAAAAATTGTCAATCATCACTGTTTAGACTGTCAGTAATCAGTCTCCTAGTGTCCTTGAATTGCATCTACCTCCTGCCTGCCATCCTTTTGTGCCAGGCCGTCTTGCCAACTATTTACACCAATCCTAATTTTTTGTCACAGTATAGTTACTAATTAAAATTAAAAAAATCTTGATTGTTGATGATCTTAATCCTCAGTTTGCTCGTGCTCTAGAATTGCACTTTTCTACAGCCTTCCAAGCCTATGTGCCAGGCCTACTTAAAAAATATTTACACCAATCATATTTGTTGTGACAGTATTCTAATAATTAAAAATTAAAATTTTTGGTAATAGTTGTTGTGATTTGAATCCTCAGTTTGCTGGTGCCCATTGAATAGCACTTTCCTCCTGCCTTGCAGCCTGCTGTGAGCCAGGCCCACCTAGCCAATTGTTGTCAGCAATCATATTTCTGTTAACAGTATTGCAAAAATTGTCAATCATCACTGTTCAGACTGTCAGTAATCAGTCTCCTAGTGTCCTTGAATTGCATCTACCTCCTACCTGCCATCCTTTTGTGCCAGGCCGTCTTGCCAACTATTTACACCAATCCTATTTTTTTGTCACAGTATAGTTACTAATTAAAATTAAAAAAATCTTGATTGTTGATGATCTTAATCCTCAGTTTGCTCGTGCCCTAGAATTGCACTTTTCTACAGCCTTCCAAGCCTGTGTGCCAGGCCTACTTAAAAAATATTTACACCAATCATATTTGTTGTGACAGTATTCTAATAATTAAAAATTAAAATTTTTGGTAATAGTTGCTGTGATTTGAATCCTCAGTTTGCTGGTGCCATTGAATAGCACTTTCCTCCTGCCTTGCAGCCTGCTGTGAGCCAGGCCCACCTAGCCAATTGTTGTCAGCAATCATATTTCTGTTAACAGTATTGCAAAAATTGTCAATCATCACTGTTTAGCCTGTCAGTAATCAGTCTCCTAGTGTCCTTGAATTGCATCTACCTCCTGCCTGCCATCCTTTTGTGCCAGGCCGTCTTGCCAACTATTTACACCAATCCTAATTTTTTGTCACAGTATAGTTACTAATTAAAATTAAAAAAATCTTGATTGTTGATGATCTTAATCCTCAGTTTGCTCGTGCCCTAGAATTGCACTTTTCTACAGCCTTCCAAGCCTGTGTGCCAGGCCTACTTAAAAAATATTTACACCAATCATATTTGTTGTGACAGTATTCTAATAATTAAAAATTAACATTTTTGGTAATAGTTGCTGTGATTTGAATCCTCAGTTTGCTGGTGCCATTGAATAGCACTTTCCTCCTGCCTTGCAGCCTGCTGTGAGCCAGGCCCACCTAGCCAATTGTTGTCAGCAATCATATTTCTGTTAACAGTATTACAAAAATTGTCAATCATCACTGTTTAGACTGTCAGTAATCAGTCTCCTAGTGTCCTTGAATTGCATCTACCTCCTGCCTGCCATCCTTTTGTGCCAGGCCGTCTTGTCAACTATTTACACCAATCCTAATTTTTTGTCACAGTATAGTTACTAATTAAAATTAAAAAAATCTTGATTGTTGATGATCTTAATCCTCAGTTTGCTCGTGCCCTAGAATTGCACTTTTCTACAGCCTTCAAAGCCTGTGTGCCAGGCCTACTTGAAAAATATTTACACCAATTATATTTGTTGTGACAGTATTCTAATAATTAAAAATGATTTTTTTTGGTAATAGTTGCTGTGATTTGAATCCTCAGTTTGCTGGTGCCATTGAATAGTACTTTCCTCCTGCCTTGCAGCCTGCTGTGAGCCAGGCCCACCTAGCCAATTGTTGTCAGCAATCATATTTCTGTTAACAGTATTGCAAAAATTGTCAATCATCACTGTTTAGACTGTCAGTAATCAGTCTCCTAGTGTCCTTGAATTGCATCTACCTCCTGCCTGCCATCCTTTTGTGCCAGGCTGTCTTGCCAACTATTTACACCAATCCTAATTTTTTGTCACAGTATAGTTAATAATTAAAATTAAAAAAATCTTGATTGTTGATGATCTTAATCCTCAGTTTGCTCGTGCCCTAGAATTGCACTTTTCTACAGCCTTCCAAGCCTGTGTGCCAGGCCTGCTTGAAAAATATTTACACCAATCATATTTGTTGTGACACTATTCTAATAATTAAAAATTAAAATTTTTGGTAATAGTTGTTGTGATTTGAATCCTCAGTTTGCTGGTGCCATTGAATAGCACTTTCCTCCTGCCTTGCAGCCTGCTGTGAGCCAGGCCCACCTAGCCAATTGTTTTCAGCAATCATATTTCTGTTAACAGTATTGCAAAAATTGTCAATCATCACTGTTTAGACTGTCAGTAATCAGTCTCCTAGTGTCCTTGAATTGCATCTACCTCCTGCCTGCCATCCTTTTGTGCCAGGCCGTCTTGCCAACTATTTACACCAATCCTAATTTTTTGTCACAGTATAGTTACTAATTAAAATTAAAAAAAATCTTGATTGTTGATGATCTTAATCCTCAGTTTGCTCGTGCCCTAGAATTGCACTTTTCTACAGCCTTCCAAGCCTGTGTGCCAGGCCTACTTAAAAATATTTACACCAATCATATTTGTTGTGACAGTATTCTAATAATTAAAAAATAAAATTTTTGGTAATAGTTGTTGTGATTTGAATCCTCAGTTTGCTGGTGCCATTGAATAGCACTTTCCTCCTGCCTTGCAGCCTGCTGTGAGCCAGGCCCACCTAGCCATTTGTTGCCAGCAATCATATTTCTTTTAACAGTATTGCAAAAATTGTCAATCATCACTGTTTTGACTGTCAGTAATCAGTCTCCTAGTGTCCTTTAATTGCATCTACCTCCTGCCTGCCATCCTTTTGTGCCAGGCCGTCTTGCCAACTATTTACAACCAATCCTAATTTTTTTGTCACAGTATAGTTACTAATTAAAATTAAAAAAATCTTGATTGTTGATGATCTTAATCCTCAGTTTGCTCGTGCCCTAGAATTGCACTTTTCTGCAGCCTTCAAAGCCTGTGTGCCAGGCCTACTTGAAAAATATTTACACCAATTATATTTGTTGTGACAGTATTCTAATAATTAAAAATTTAAATTTTTGGTAATAGTTGCTGTGATTTGAGTCCTCAGTTTGCTGGTGCCATTGAATAGCACTTTCCTCCTGCCTTGCAGCCTGCTGTGAGCCAGGCCCACCTAGCCAATTGTTGTCAGCAATCATATTTCTGTTAACAGTATTGCAAAAATTGTCAATCATCACTGTTTAGACTGTCAGTAATCAGTCTCCTAGTGTCCTTGAATTGCATCTACCTCCTGCCTGCCATCCTTTTGTGCCAGGCTGTCTTGCCAACTATTTACACCAATCCTAATTTTTTGTCACAGTATTATTAATAATTAAAATTAAAAAAATCTTGATTGTTGATGATCTTAATCCTCAGTTTGCTCGTGCCCTAGAATTGCACTTTTCTACAGCCTTCCAAGCCTGTGTGCCAGGCCTACTTGAAAAATATTTACACCAATCATATTTGTTGTGACAGTATTCTAATAATTAAAATTAAAATTTTTGGTAATAGTTGTTGTGATTTGAATCCTCAGTTTGCTGGTGCCATTGAATAGCACTTTCCTCCTGCCTTGCAGCCTGCTGTGAGCCAGGCCCACCTAGCCAATTGTTTTCAGCAATCATATTTCTGTTAACAGTATTGCAAAAATTGTCAATCATCACTGTTTAGACTGTCAGTAATCAGTCTCCTAGTGTCCTTGAATTGCATCTACCTCCTGCCTGCCATCCTTTTGTGCCAGGCCGTCTTGCCAACTATTTACACCAATCCTAATTTTTTGTCACAGTATAGTTACTAATTAAAATTAAAAAAAATCTTGATTGTTGATGATCTTAATCCTCAGTTTGCTCATGCCCTAGAATTGCACTTTTCTACAGCCTTCCAAGCCTGTGTGCCAGGCCCTACTTAAAAAATATTTACACCAATCATATTTGTTGTGACAGTATTCTAATAATTAAAAAATAAATTTTTTGGTAATAGTTGTTGTGATTTGAATCCTCAGTTTGCTGGTGCCATTGAATAGCACTTTCCTCCTGCCTTGCAGCCTGCTGTGAGCCAGGCCCACCTAGCCATTTGTTGCCAGCAATCATATTTCTTTTAACAGTATTGCAAAAATTGTCAATCATCACTGTTTTGACTGTCAGTAATCAGTCTCCTAGTGTCCTTGAATTGCATCTACCTCCTGCCTGCCATCCTTTTGTGCCAGGCCATCTTGCCAACTATTTACAACAATCCTAATTTTTGGTCACAGTATAGTTACTAATTTCAATTTAAAAATTCTTGATTGTTGATGATCTTAATCCTCAGTTTGCTCGTGCCCTAGAATTGCACTTTTCTACTGCCTTCCAAGCCTGTGTGCCAGGCCTACTTGAAAAATATTTACACCAATCATAGTTGTTGTGACAGTATTCTTAATAATTAAAAATAAAATTGTTGGTAATAGTTGTTGAGAATCCTCAGTTTGCTGGTGCCATTGAATAGCACTTTCCTGCTGCCTTGCAGCCTGTTGTGAGCCAGGCCCACCTAGCCAATTGTTGCCAGCAATCATATTTCTTTTAACAGTATTACAAAAATTGTCAATCATCACTGTTTTGACTGTCAGTAATCAGTCTCCTAGTGTACTTGAATTGCATCTACCTCCTGCCTGCCAGCCTTTTGTGCCAGGCCGTCTTGCCAACTATTTACACCAATCATAATTGTTGTCACAGTATAGTTACTAATTAAAATTTAAAAAAAGTTGATCTTAATCCTCAGTTTGCTTGTGCCATTGAATTGCACTTTTCTACTGCCTGCCAGCCTGTGTGCCAGGCCCAACTATCCAATTAGTGCCAGCAATCATATTTCTTTTAACAGTATTGTAAAATGTGTCAATCATCACTGTTTTTACTGTCAATCTGCAGTCTACTAGTGCCCTTAAATTGCATTTTCCTCCTGCCTGCCTGCCTGCCTGTGTGCCAGTCCCAACTAGCCAATTAGTGCCACCACTCATATTTATTGTAACAGGATTGGAATTTTTGTCAGTCATAACTGTTTTGACTGTGATTCTTCAGTCTCCTAGTGCCATTGAATTGCAGTTTCCTTTCTCCCAGCGTGTGTGCCAGACAGGCCCATTTGCCAAATAGTGCCAAACAATCATATTTGTTGCCACAGTACTTGTAAGTTGTAATATTTTAAAAAATTAACAATTTGTGATTTTTAAAACATCTGTCTTTTTTGTTGTTGTCAGTCTCACAGCGTATACTGTGCCCACTTTCACAGTGCCACCACTCAATTGGTGTAATAGTATTGTTAGTGTCCATTTAAAAAAGAATGACAGGCAGAGGTAGGCCACCCCACAGGTTCCTTGGTCGTGGTTGTTGTGCTGTGATTCCTTTAGACGCTACAAATATGCACATTGTTCAGACGCCGGGTGCCAGGGGGGACGCAAAAACTTCTGAGGAGGACCTAGTTGAATGACTAACACAGGACACCCAATCTTCTTCAGCTTCCACTGCTAGTCCTCCTAACCTTGACGCACCATCTAAGTCCAGCTGTGCTTTGGGCAGGTCTCAAGTGACCAGTGCCACTTCGCCGCCTGTCGCCACCACCAACACTAGCACCACAGCCGCTTCACTTGATCTGTCACAGGAGTTATTGACACATCATTTGGAAGAAATGAGTGATGCGCAACCATCATTGACAGAGGATGTAGATAATAGTGATCAGTCTCAGTCAGGCAGCATTACCGACATGGAGGTACGGTGTGATGATGATGATGATGATGATGTTGTACCCGCTGCTGCTTCCTTTCTTGATGTTTCAGATACAAGTGAAGCGGTTGATGATGATGTGTCGGTGGATGTCACGTGGGTGCCTGCTAGAAGAGAAGAAGAAGAGGGGGAAAGTTCAGATGGGGAGACAGAGAGGAGGAGGAGACGATTTGGAAGCACGGGGAGGTAATCTCAAGGAGCTAGTGGCACAGTCAGACAGCATGCATCGTCACCAGGGGTCAGCCAGACAGCACGCCGACGCCCATCAACGCATGCTGTTGCCACCACCAGAATGCCGTCATCGCAGAGCTCAGCAGTGTGGCATTTTTTTGTGTGTCTGCCTCTGACAACAGCGATGCCATTTGCAACCTGTGCCAAAAGAAACTGAGTCGTGGGAAGTCCAACAGCCACCTAGGTACAACTGCTTTGCGAAGCACCTAGGGACACTGCAGTGGAAGGTACCTGGCAGAAATTTCTTTTCACAAAAGGCAACCCCAAACCTGTACTCTGTTGTTCGAAAGGAAGTTATGGCATGTCTGGCACACAGCGTTGGGGCAAGGGTCCATATGACCACGGATAGCTGGTCTGCAAAGCATGGTCAGGGCAGGTATATCACCTACACTGCGCATTGGGTAAACCTGCTGACTTCTGACAAGCATGGAATGCGTGGCTCTGCAGAAGAGTTGGTGAAACCGCCACGACTTGCAGGCAGGCCTGCTGCTACCTCCTCTACTCCTCCTACTCCATCCTCTTCCATAACCTCTTCCTCGGCTGAGTCCTCTTCAAATTCTGCGTCTTGCTCCACATCTATGGCACCCCCCAGCTCCACAGGTACTATACTACATCCCGGGTACGGCAGTGTCACACCGTCTTGGGGTTGACTTGCCTGAAAGCGGAGAGTCACACCGCACCAGCACTCCTGACCGCCCTGAACGCACAGGTGGATCAGTGGCTGACTCCGCACCAACTGGAGATTGGCAAGGTTGTTTCTGACAATGGAAGTAATTTGGTGGCGGCATTGAAATTGGGCAAGTTGACACATGTGCCGTGCATGGCACATGTGTGTAATCTAATTGTACAACGATTTGTCCATAAGTACCCAGGCTTACAGGACGTCCTCAAGCAGGCCAGGAAGGTGTGTGGCCATTTCAGGTGTTCCTACACGGCCATGGCGCACTTGTCTGATATCCAGCGTTGAAACAACCTGCCAGTGAGGCGCTTGATTTGCGACAGCCCGACACGGTGGAATTCAACACTCCTAATGTTTGACCACCTGCTCCAACAAGAAAAAGCTGTTAATGAGTATTTGTATGACCGGGGTGCTAGGACAACCTCTGGGGAGCTGGGGATATTTTTGCCAAATTACTGGACGCTCATGCGCAATGCCTGTAGGCTCATGCGTCCTTTTGAGGAGGTGACAAACCTTGTCAGTCACACCGAAGGCACCATCAGCGACATCATACCATTTGTTTTCTTCCTGGAGCGTGCCCTGCGAAGAGTGCTGGATCAGGCAGTAGATGAGCGTGAAGAGGAAGCGGGAGAGTTGTGGTGTCCATCACCCCCGCAAACAGCCGAATCAGCATTGCTTGCTGGACCTGCGGCAACGCAGGAAGAGGATTGTGAGGAAGAGGAGTCAGAGGAGGAATGTGGCTTTGGGGAGGATGAGGAGGAGGAAGACCAAGCACAACAGTCATCCCAGGGTGCTCGTTGTTGTCACCTCTCTGGTACCCGTGGTGTTGTATGTGGCTGGGGGGAAGAAGATACCATCAGTGAGATCAGTGAGGAGGAGGAACGCGACATGATTAGCTCAGCATCCAACCTTGTTCAAATGGGTTCTTTCATGCTGTCGTGCCTGTTGAGGGACCCTCATATAAAAAAGCTGAAGGAGAACGACCTGTACTGGGTGTCCACGCTCCTCGACCCCCGGTATAAGCATAAAGTGCCTGAAATGTTACCAAATTCCCGCAAGTCGGAAAGGATGGAGCATTTTCATAATAAATTAAAAACTATGCTTTACACAGCGTATAAGGGTGATGTCACAGCACCACGGGAATGTAACAGGGGAAGAGATTAAATTAATCCTCCTCCTCCCACGACCACGGCGGCAAGGACCGGGCGCTTTCCTGACGTCTTGTTGATGGAGGACATGCGTACCTTTTTAACTCCCATGCACCATCAGAGCCTTTCGGGATCCAGCCTTAGAGAAAGACTCAACCGACAGGTAGCAGACAACCTAGCTTTAACTGCGGATCTCGACACTCTCACTCTCTAGACCCCTTGACTACTGGGTGTGCAGGCTGGACTTGTGGCCTGAGCTATCCCAATTTACAATGGAACTTCTGGCCTGCCCCGCTTCAAGTGTCCTGTCCGAAAGGACTTTTAGTGCAGCAGGAGGTTTTGTCACTGAGAAGAGAAGTCGCCTAGGTCAAAAAAGCCTTGACTATCTCACTTTTATAAAAATGAATGAGGGCTGGGGGCGGAGCCGACCAGCGAGACTAATGGTCGCATAGTTAGAAAGCTCCGGTGCTGTTGACTCGGATGAGGGTCTTATAACGCTTAATTTAATCACCAGCTGGGCATAATCGTATCACAGGACCCTGCTAAAGCCCTTTACAGCCCTTTTAAGGAAGTTTGTCCCCTGCACGATCGCCGCTGCAGCCTGAGGCCTATCCCAAGGAAACGGAGCAGCCTGTGACGCATCAACACTTACATAGTGTACGCTGATCCATCGGTAAACACGGACTGCTCTTATGGAACAGAGGTTAGTGCCTGACAGCCTAGATATACCACCTATATCTTCACGGAGGATCAGACTACAGATTGACACGCCGGACCAATTCTGCATTAGAATATAGGTGGTTTTCGACGAGACAGTAGGCCACAGGAAACATTCAAAAACATATCTACACTAACCTCAGGTCACCCAATATCATTTAAATCAGGGTAACTCTATAAGAACTCCATAACAATTGGCTTATTGCAGGGATCCTCAACACTAACACAAACGGAGTATTACAAGATCATTTAATGCACTGCAGGGAATCAACCCTCAAATATCAGTTAACCTCAATCAGTTGAAGAGGCCTTTTATGATACAGGGCCATTATCGACTCTGCAGGCTCCTTTACAAATTCAAAAGAATGTCTTCTAAAAATAAAAACATAACAGATAAATCCTCTAAGGGGGGGACTTTGTCGGGAGGCAAATTAAATTCTTACTTCAAAAGTCAGGACTCTCATGCAAGGGAGGATCCTGCATTGCTCATCCCAGACCTACATGATAACTCCTCGCAATCAAATAACTCTGTTCATGAGGACTTAACACCTATAACTCGGGCTGACTTGCAAGCTTTATCTACAAAGGCAGACCTTGCCACCATAATGCACCAGGTCAGCAAAGCTATCAAAGACGGACTTGCGGAAATGAAAAGAGACATTAGGGAACTGGGAGAAAGAGTTCTGGAACTGGAAGAACAAATGGAAGAAACTAACAAATCTTCTGATAATACCACTCAAGCGTTCCAGTACCAGCATGAGGCCATTGAAAACCTTCAAATACAAATGGAAGATTTAGATAACAGAGGCCGCCGCCAGAATCTACGAATCCGGGGCATTCCGGAAAAAATACTACCGCAACAACTTTCCTCTTACCTCCAAAACCTATTCAAATATCTCCTAGATCCTGAAAAAGACCCCATAACTCTGGACAGAGCCCACAGGGCTTTAAGACCGAAACCCCCTGATCATCTGCCCCCTCGAGATGTGATCCTGTGCTGCCACAAATACACAGACAAAGAAAAGATACTACAGGCAGCCAGGAAAAAATCTCCTCTACACTTTGGAGAAGATACCATACAGGTTTTTCCAGATCTCAGTCCAATCACCTTGGCCAAACGCAAAGAGGCCAGATACCTGACCTTGCACCTCCAAGATTTGGGAATAACATATAGATGGGGATTTCCCTTTGCTATTAAGGTCATGAAAGAGGATAAAACCTATACCTACAGAGGACCTGAGGACATAGAACAGTTCTGTAAGCAACTTAATATAGCACAACCTTCTTTGCCTAAACTCTCAGACACCAAAAAAAATGATGAGACCCAAAGGGGCCAACCAGCATCTAAATCTCAAAGAGGGAACTGGTCTACAGTGCCATACAAAAGAAGGAACACTGAGAAACAGGATCCTGTTCCCACTTTACATCCTGCAGAGGACACTTGAAATTTTCCTTACTAAATTCACTAGAACTTTTTAGCTAGCTTTGAAAACTTGGCCATTTACAGAAAATAGCTAGCTCCTAGATTCAGAACCCCAGTTGAATGTGATAGATAGCTTAATTTACATGATAGCAACCTTTATTACCTCATCTTAGAGTGGAGAGACAAATCCATCAGTCTAAAACCCCCACCCACTCGTGGACTATTAGTAGTCTGTATTGAAAATTGAAAAATTACTAGTTAATCTCACCAATGAGTATTTGTAATGTTCGTTTTTGTTTGTCATGTCTGAGTTTATGTTGTTTTGTTTGTGTTGAACTGGTCAACTTTGCTAATACATTTATTGCCTTTAGATCTACAAATAGAAGAACAATCTATTTTTCTCGTTTAGAACATGCTCCCTTAGTAGAGGCTCCATCCTCCAGACAGTCTCAAGAAAGAACCCTCAGACCTTTGCACAGCTGTCTACGACAGGTAAGCCAATCCTTAAACAAGCTCACAGTTCCCAAGATAAGATCACATGTCACCCCCTAAGGTACATATATTAACCCAAAACAACAAGGGACTTAACTCCCCAACTAAACGTTCAGTAGCCCTCAAACATCTGTCGAAATTCTCTCATTCAATAGTATTCCTCCAAGAGACCCACTTTGTAGCTGGCGAGGAACCTTCTCTCATATCAAAAGACTTTCCAACATGCTTCCACAATGCTTATAACACTAAGAAGCAAGGGGTTAGCACCTTGATACATAAACATCTACACTTTCAATTACAAAATAAGGTAGTAGACGGAGAGGGCAGGATCCTAATCTTAGTGGGACTTTTGTTTAACAGACCTGTCACATTGGTCAATGTTTACGCCCCATTGAGCTGCAGGCGAAAATTCTTCCATACATTACTCACACTTATCCTAGAACACAAAAAAGGCCTACTGATTATGGGAGGGGACTTCAACACCACATTAGACCCAAAGCTTGACACATCCTCGAAACACGCACAGACAAAATCTCGGGCCCCAAACGCTGCTTATACACTGATAGACTCTCTGGGATTGATTGATGTGTGGAGAATACAACATCCTATGCAAAAGAACTTTACTTTTTTTTCACACCCATGGTCCACGTACACACGCATCGACTACATTTTTCTAGACAGGAACCACCTATCCCTTTTAAAAGACACAGAGATTAATACTACGGCGTGGTCTTACCACTCCGTGGTTATTATGGACCTGGAGTGGCCGGAAACGCCTATAAATCCCTTCATATGTAGAATGGACAATTCACTTCTCCATTATCCCCCGGTACAGACTGTGTTACAAAAGGCAATCTCAGAATATTTCCTATTTAATAATAATAATGAGACTCAACCAGGTTTTATCTGGGAGGCACATAAGGCATATAGCAGAGGGGGATGCCTGAAACAAAAGGCCATCATGAGAAAACAGTATAACTCCTCTATACAGACATTAACAACCCAACTGACTGAATTGGAATTAAACACAAAAATACCCCTAATGACACATCTCTTCTCTCACAGATAACTAAACTAAGAGAGGATATTAATAAAATACTAACTAAAGAAGCACAAAGAAAAGCCCTAGCAATTAAAAAAATTTACTTTTATGAAAGTAACAGAGCAGGACCAAAACTAGCCAGACTACTTAACGAACAGAAAATGCAATCCAATATCCACAAATTGATAACGCCATTGGGTCATACACTAATAGATAGCAAAGAAATTGCAGACCATTTTAGTACATATTACAACGACCTATATAATATCCGAACTAGCCAATCCACAAATAGGTTAAATGATATTAAAAATTATATAAAAGAAGCAAATCTACCTAAAATCCAAACACCTTTGAAAGAAGAATTTGAGACACCTATCACATTAGCAGAGGTTCTCTCCGTTATAAAAGACTTACCAGCAGGGAAAAGTCCAGGCCCAGACGGGTTCACTAATATGTATTATAATGTTCAGGTCTTCATTGGCCCCTCACCTCCTTACTTTATTCCAGACCATAGACAGAGGCACTCCCTTACCCGCCACAATGCAACAAGCACATATCTCAGTAATTTTGAAACCGGATAAAGTTCCCACTGACCCCAAAAATTTCAGACCCATATCTCTCTTGAATACAGATTTAAAAATTCTGGGAAAAATCTTAGCAAGAAGACTAAACAAATTACTTATAGACATTATTCATACAGACCAGGTGGGTTTCATCCCCCATAGAGAGGCAAGGGATAACACTATTAGAGCCCTGACCCTTATATCTTATGTAAAACACTACAAAATCCCCACGGTCTTCATGGCAACAGATGCCAAGACGGCCTTCGACAGGCTAGATTGGCAATTCCTCAGAGAAACACTAATAGAAATAGGAATAGGCCCCCACATGCTCAATAGAATTTTTAGCCTTTATGCACATCCAACAGCAAAGGTTAAAGCTAACAGAACTCTATCTAACTCATTTTCAATAGGAAACGGAACTAGGCAGGGCTGCCCTTTGTCCCCCTTGCTATTTGTACTGACAATGGACGTGTTGGCATCGCACGTTCGTAAAAACCACTTAATAAAAGGTATAGAAATTGGCCCCCATAGCTTTAAAATAGCGCTCTATGCCGATGATGTTCTTTTCACAATAACTGACCCGTCTCAATCCATAGCAGAGATTATGAGAGAATTAGACAAGTATGGTAAATACTCCAATTTTGCGGTTAACACCTCCAAATCAGAACTACTAAACATCTCCCTAGGCCAAGACACATTCATGAGATTAACAGAAGTTTGTCCATTAAAGCTCCAACCAGATGCTCTTAAATACTTAGGTATATACCTCTCCCCATCCCAGAGAATACTTTTCAAAAAAAATTATGAACCTTTACAACAAGCATTACAGAAAGACTTGAATAGATGGTCGGGGAAGCCCATATCTTGGTGGGGTAGAGTGCAATGTATTAAGATGACAACACTACCTAGAATACTATACGTTCTCCAAGCCCTACCAATAGCTATACCGAAATGGTTCCTCACTCAGATGCAAAAACATATCAATAAATTCATATGGGGCAAATGCAAACCTCTAGGAAACAAAGCTACTTTGCACAGACCCACGACACTAGGGGGACTTGGTCTACCCGAGATACAAATTTATATAGACGCAATAACTTTGCAAAGAGTCCTAGACTGGCATACGCCGTCAGGCCAAAAAGCCTGGACTGCGATTGATTCCCATATATTGAAAGTCCCGTCGGTGGGAGCCCTCTGTTGGGTTCCTAAGTCGCTGAGACCCCCACAATGCTCAATACTACCTATACACTACCACTTCTTTAGAGAATGGGACCTATTAGTTCAGAAGAATAGTTATATCTCGGGTCCTAGATCCCCACTCTTCCCGATCCCATTAAATGCAGAACTTACAGGAGGACTAGACAAAAATTACCAAAGAGCAGTGGAATGGGGACACACAACACCCCTTTGGGAATTCCTATGAGAGGGCAAATTGCTACATAGGGAGGCCATAAAAGCAGTAGCTAATGGTGTTTACTACCCATGGTTAAAATACATGCAACTCGACCATTTTATCAACACGTCCCCACATAAAACTGACTATCTAAGACAACTGACCCCCTTTGAAAAGATTTGCAATGCCAACACGCAAATACCACATTCTCTCTCTAAGATGCGTTCAATACTACAATCTCAAATGGAATTTGAACTCCCAACATACACTGATAAATGGCACAGAGAACTGAACGAGACATTCAGTGATAGATCTTGGGGTAGGATTTTTCAGCACCCAAAATACTCAAACTTAATTTTAAAGTTCTGACCAGATGGTACTTGACCCCAGCAAGGCTACACTCAATTTACCCTTCCTCCTCCGACAGATGTTGGAGAGGTTGTAGACTAAAAGGTAGTTACCTACACATGTGGTGGGAATGTAGTTCTCTGACCCAGCTTTGGAATTTTATAGAAGTCCACTTTAGAAATGGACTGATTCCAGACTTCAACCTTACCCCCCACTTAGTATTATTCAACCAACACCCAAAAATACCTTGCAAACTTCGGAGACAGCTGTTGCAAATAGGAATAAATAGTGCCAAGTCGCTAATAGCGGCACAATGGAAAAGGCCGACATCTTTGACAGGACAAATGTGGTTGACAAAGGTGGAGGAGATGTTAGTGCTGGAGGAATATGGTTTTATGAAAAGAAATAAGCTAGAGTTCTTCCATGACATGAGATTTTTATGGGATGAATCCCTCAAGGTTACAGCCCACCCATCTTAGTTAATAATTCAGCTAATTACAGAGTAGTATCTATACTTAGCAACTGACCAGAATTGTTATTTATGTTGTTCTAAATGTTTGATTATCTTAAGGTTTAATAATAGCCGTCTCTTGAAATATTATGTGTATGCAGAGAAATGTGACCTGTATTGAATATGCTTGCCGGGCATGTAGCCCCCATTTTTATTGTTGTATTAAGCATTTCTACCCAATACAAGACGACTTTATAAAAAAAAAAAAAAAAAAAAATGAATGAGGGCTGGATCCCGAAGGGACTGACATTGGGCGATACATTTGAATAAAAAACTACTGATGATGATATGAGCTGGCTTGGGCTACAACTGGTACACAGGCTGGCCTTTTTTTTTTTGGTTATAAAGCCGGAGGACTTGCTTGACTTATCCGCCAACAACTAGTGTTCAAGCCACAAGCTTTTAGGGCACTTTATAAATGTTTTACAAACATCGATTTTTCTGGCCGCTGCTACAGCAGTTGCTACAACAATACCCCAATTTTTCAGTCATTTGTACATTCCTAATTTTTCTGGTCTCTGCTGCAGCTCTGTGGGTACAAAGCTCAAATAAAAAAATAAGGCACATAACACTAGTGATTAAACTGTTACGAATTGTACAACTTAACACACCACTCATATCCAGTGGACCATTAAATTGAACGCAAAATGCCACAAATTTGAAAGAGTAGGACCGACCAAGCATCTTTGTCCATCTCTTGGTTGCTGTAAATTATCTCTGTGTTCCATCTATGCCATACCTGTACTCTATTGTGCAAAAGGGTGGCATATGTGGTGTTTCATGCTGTTGTGCCTGTTGCGGGTCGTGGCCCATGATATAAAAAGGCTGAAGGAGAACGACCTGTAGTAATGGGTGCCCCATCCAGTTTTTAGAAAAATGTTCCTGGTTCCTCTCAATTATCTTTGGGTTTCTAAAATGGATGCCATACCTGTACTCGCTTGTGCAAAAGGATGGCATATGTGGTGGTGTTTCCTGCAGTTGTTTCTGTTGAGGGTGCTGGACCCTCTTATAAAAAAGCTGAAGGAGAACGACCTGGAGTGGGAGTCCAAGCATGGTTTTTGGGGCTATTTCACTTTTACAAACAATTATCTGTGGGTTTCACAAATCAATGCCGCACCAGTACTCTATTGTTCCAAAGAATGCCATATGTTCTCTTTCCTGCTGGTATTTTGTTTGAGGGTCCTGGACCCTCTTATAAAAATGCCTAAGGAGAAAGAGGTGTACTGGTTGTCCACTCATTTTTATTTTTGTATTTAACAATTGACCAAAATGATCTCTGGGTTTGTAAAATCAATGCTGTACCTGTACTCTATTGTTCAAAAGGATGCCATACGTCCTCTTTCCTGCTGGTGTTTTTTTTTGAGGGTCCAGGACCCTCTTATAAAAAGGCCTAAGGAGAAAGAGGTGTACTGGTTGTCCATTCATTTTTATTTTTCTATTTAACAATTGACCAAAATGATCTCTGGGTTTGTAAAATCAATGCTGTACCTGTACTCTATTGTTCAAAAGGATGCCATACGTCCTCTTTCCTGCTGGTGTTTTTTTTTTGAGGGTCCAGGACCCTCTTATAAAAAGGCCTAAGGAGAAAGAGGTGTACTGGGTGTCCATCGAATCATTTTTTTTTATTCAAATTTCCATTTGCAAAAAATTATCTATGGGTTTCTAAAATCAATGCCTTTCCTGTACTCTATTGTTCAAAAGTATGCCATATGTCCTCTTTCCTGCTGGTGTTTTGTTTGAGGGTCCTGGACCCTCTTATAAAAAGGCCTAAGGAGAAAGAATTGTACTGGGTGTCCATCCAATCATTTTTTTTTATTCAAATTCACGGTTGCAACAAATTATCCCCGGGTTTCTAAAATCAATGCCTTTCCTATAATCTTTTTTTCACAAAGGATGCCATATGTCCTCTTTCCTACTGCTGGTTTTGTTGAGTGTCCTGGAGCCTCTGCTAAAAAGGCCTAAGGATAAAGAAGTGTAATGGGTGTCTATTCAATGTTTTTTTAGATTTCCCGGTTGTAACAAATTTTTTCTGTGTTTCTAAAATCAATGCCTTTCCTGTAATCTATTTTTCAAAGGATGCCATATTTTTCAAAAGGATGCCATATGTCCTCTTTCATGCTGTTGTTTCTGTTGAGGCTCCGGGACCCTCTTATAAAAAGGCCTAAGGATAAAGAAGTGTACTGGGTGTCCAATCAATGTTTTTTTCTATTTCCCGGGTCATATAACTGATCTCTGTGTTTCTAAAATCAATGCCTTTCCTGTAATCTTATTTTCAAAAGTATGCCATATGTCCTCTTTCCTGCTGGTGTTTTTTTTAGGGTCCAGGACCCTCTTATAAAAAGGCCTAAGGAGAAAGAGGTGTACTGGGTGTCCATCGAATCATTTTTTTTATTCAAATTTCCATTTGCAAAAAATTATCTATGGGTTTCTAAAATCAATGCCTTTCCTGTACTCTATTGTTCAAAAGTATGCCATATGTCCTCTTTCCTGCTGGTGTTTTGTTTGAGGGTCCTGGACCCTCTTATAAAAAGGCCTAAGGAGAAAGAATTGTACTGGGTGTCCATCCAATCATTTTTTTTATTCAAATTCACGGTTGCAACAAATTATCCCCGGGTTTCTAAAATCAATGCCTTTCCTATAATCTTTTTTTCACAAAGGATGCCATATGTCCTCTTTCCTGCTGGTTTTGTTGAGTGTCCTGGAGCCTCTGCTAAAAAGGCCGAAGGATAAAGAAGTGTACTGGGTGTCTATTCAATGTTTTTTTAGATTTCCCGGTTGTAACAAATTTTTTCTGTGTTTCTAAAATCAATGCCTTTCCTGTAATCTATTTTTCAAAAGGATGCCATATGTCCTCTTTCATGCCGCTGGTTTTGTGGAGGGTCCTGGAGCCTCTGCTAAAAAGGCCTAAGGATAAATAAGTGTACTTGGTGTATAATCTAAGTTTTTTGAGATTTCACGGTTGCAACTAATGATCTCTGTGTTTCTAAAATCAATGCCTTTCCAGAAATCTATTTTTCTAAAGAATGCCATATGTCCTCTTTACTGCTGCTGGTTTTGTTGAGGGTCCTGGAGCCTCTGCTAATAAGGCCTAAGGATAAATAAGTGTACTGGGTGTCTAATCCATTTTTTTTTTTAGATTTCCCGGTTGCAACAAATTATCTCTGGGTTTCTAAAATCAATGCCTTTCCTGTAATCTATTAGTCACAAGGATGCCATATGTCCTCTTTCATGCTGTTGTTTCTGTTGAGGCTCCGGGAGACTCTTCTAAAAAGGCCTAAGGATAAAGAAGTGTACTGGGTGTATAATCTATGTTTTTTTAGATTTCACGGTTGCAACTAATGATCTCTGTGTTTCTAAAATCAATGCCTTTCCTGTAATCTAATTTTCTAAAGGATGCCATATGTCCTCTTTCATGCTGCTGGTTTTGTGGAGGATCCTGGAGCCTCTGCTAAAAAGGCCTAAGGATAAATAAGTGTACTTGGTGTATAATCTAAGTTTTTTGAGATTTCACGGTTGCAACTAATGATCTCTGTGTTTCTAAAATCAATGCCTTTCCAGAAATCTATTTTTCTAAAGGATGCCATATGTCCTCTTTACTGCTGCTGGTTTTGTTGAGGGTCCTGGAGCCTCTGCTAATAAGGCCTAAGGATAAATAAGTGTCCTGGGTGTCTAATCCATTTTTTTTTAGATTTCCCGGTTGCAACAAATTATCTCAGGGTTTCTCAAATCAATGCCTTAAATGTAATCTATTGTTCAAAAGGATGCCATATGTCCTCTTTCCTTTTTTTTTTTTTTTTCTCTGTATTTCTGTTTATTTTAGAAAATGTAATGCACTTATAGGTTCACTAAGATTATGACTTTGCACACTGCCATTTTCCATGCAGCATTTTGACATGTCGTGTGATATGACTAGAAGATTGAAGAATGGTATGTTTTGAATCTGCTGAGCATAATAATAAAAAAAAAATTAATTTAACTTGAGTTAATAACTGAAGCATGACTTCAGGAGTCAGGTGTGGTCATAGGTAGTGGTTGCTGTTAGCTGATTACTTTTATTGCAAATTGCAATTGCCACAGCGTGCATACAATGTGTGTCACTAGTCCAAATCTTACCTTTTTTTTTCATTCAGGATTAGTTTGGGGTCCGGCGCAATATTGGAAATGCAAAAAACAGGTCTCCGTACCCGTTGATATAAGGGGTGACTACAAGTGCTTTTACCAGGCTCCTCTTGGATAGCCCCAGAAAGTGTGACTATGAATCCCAAAAAGAAAATTAAATTAAGGTTGAAAACTAACTCCTAAGTAAATTGTAAGACCTGGAGCTCCTCAAACACACGTCCTACCGCAACAGGTATAGGCTCCGCCCACCCAAATCTTACCTTTTTAATGCCAATTGATATTGCCACAGCTGGAACAACAGTAAATAACATGTACGTCACCACAGTCTCCGAAGCTGTTGTCGGATGTATACAAAAACACTGATAAAGTATTCCTTTCAGGGTGCAAAGAGATGCCTACCGGAACACTCCAGAACTTCCCAAGACTAAGAGTGGCTGTCTTGTGTTTCTGGTGATGTTGTAGACATCTGGGTAGTGTACAGGGAGGGCAAAAATTCTCTCCATCTCTGTGCACCACAGGACAGGACGTCCTTGTCATCCATAAGCACATGAAATTGCTGGCATTTTCGTTGCTTCCATAAGTTCAGTTTTTGTGGTGATAGTACATAATTAAATAAACTTTGGTTTCCTACCATACTCAAGACAATCTTGTAGTTCAAGCTTCGGACTTGCTGTGGGAAACAGTGGCCTGTCCATACCAGGAAGATGATTTAGACAGAAGTAACGGGCTCTGATTGCAGGTGACACATGTTTATCGTCAATCATCAAAGGGGTTGCGTGCAGAATATGGCTGATGGCCCCTTATTCACATGTTTGTCCAGAGCAACAACATTTGCAAACAGCCAGAAGAGAGGTCAGTTCTCACCAGCCTTAAGTTGAGCTTCAATTACCAAATGCTGATATTCAAAAAATAGACAAACAGTGCCTTAAAAAACACATTTGCAATATGGATTCACCAGAGCAAGGTCATTGCAAGTATTTCCCACAATAACAAAATTAAAATGACACAACTCCGCAATCTTCCCCTTCACATTATTATTGTCACACTCCATTGTACTCCTATGCCCACCTCCCTGCTCTTGTTTTTGTTGAGGGTCCTGTAGCCTCTGCTAAAAAGGCCTATGGATAAATAAGTGTACTGGGTGTCTAATCAATGTTTTTTTATATTTCACGGGTCATATAAATGATCTGTGGGATTCTAAAATCAATGCCTTTCCTGTAATCTATTATTCAAAAGGATGACATATGTCCTCTTTCATGCTGTTGTTTCTGTTGAGGCTCCGGGAGCCTCTTATAAAAAGGACTAAGGATAAAGAAGTGTACTGGGCGTCCAATCATTTTTTTTTTATATTTCCCGGGTCATATAAATGATCTCTGTGTTTCTAAAATCAATGCCTTTCCTGTAATCTAATTTACAAAAGTATGCCATATGTCCTCTTTCCTGCTGCTGGTTTTGTTGAGGGTCCTGGAGACTCTGCTAAAAAGGCCTAAGGATAAAGAAGTGTACTGGGTGTCTAATCTATGTTTTTTTAGATTTCACGGTTGCAAAAAATTATACACGGGTTTCTAAAATCAATGCCTTTCCTGTAATCTATTATTCACAAGGATGCCATATGTACTTTTTTGATGCTGTTGTTTCTGTTGATGCTCCGGGAGCCTCTTATTAAAAAGGCCTAAGGAAAAATAAGTGTACTGGGTGTCTAATCAATGTTTTTTTCTATTTACCGGTTGCAACTAATGATCTCTGTGTTTCTGAAATCAATGCCTTTCCTATAATCATTTTTTCAAAAGGATGCCATATGTCCTCTTTCCTGCTGCTGGTTTTGTCGAGGGTCCTGGAGCCTCTGCTGAGCATAATAATAAAAAAATGTTTTAATTTAACTTGACTTAATAACTGAAGCATGACTTCAGGAGTCAGGTGTGGTCGTAGGTAGTGGTTGTTCTTAGCAGATTATTTTTATTGCAAATTGCAATTGCCACAGCGTGCATAAAATGTGCGTCACTAGTCCAAATCTTACCTTTTTTTTTTCATTCAGGCACGGGTCATATAAATGATCTGTGGGATTCTAAAATCAATGCCTTTCCTGTAATCTATTATTCAAAAGGATGACATATGTCCTCTTTCATGCTGTTGTTTCTGTTGAGGCTCCGGGAGCCTCTTATAAAAAGGACTAAGGATAAAGAAGTGTACTGGGCGTCCAATCATTTTTTTTTTATATTTCCCGGGTCATATAAATGATCTCTGTGTTTCTAAAATCAATGCCTTTCCTGTAATCTAATTTACAAAAGTATGCCATATGTCCTCTTTCCTGCTGCTGGTTTTGTTGAGGGTCCTGGAGCCTCTGCTAAAAAGGCCTAAGGATAAAGAAGTGTACTGGGTGTCTAATCTATGTTTTTTTAGATTTCACGGTTGCAAAAAATTATACACGGGTTTCTAAAATCAATGCCTTTCCTGTAATCTATTATTCACAAGGATGCCATATGTACTTTTTTGATGCTGTTGTTTCTGTTGATGCTCCGGGAGCCTCTTATTAAAAAGGCCTAAGGAAAAATAAGTGTACTGGGTGTCTAATCAATGTTTTTTTCTATTTACCGGTTGCAACTAATGATCTCTGTGTTTCTGAAATCAATGCCTTTCCTATAATCATTTTTTCAAAAGGATGCCATATGTCCTCTTTCCTGCTGCTGGTTTTGTCGAGGGTCCTGGAGCCTCTGCTGAGCATAATAATAAAAAAATGTTTTAATTTAACTTGACTTAATAACTGAAGCATGACTTCAGGAGTCAGGTGTGGTCGTAGGTAGTGGTTGTTCTTAGCAGATTATTTTTATTGCAAATTGCAATTGCCACAGCGTGCATAAAATGTGCGTCACTAGTCCAAATCTTACCTTTTTTTTTTCATTCAGGATTAGTTTGGGGTCCGGCGTAATATTGGAAACGCAAAAAACAGGTCTCCGTACCCGTTGATATAAGGGGTAACTACTAGTGCTTTTACCAGGCTGCTCTTGGATAGCCCCAGAAAGTGTGACTATGAATCCCAAAAAGAAAATTAAATTAAGGTTGAAAACTAACTCCAAAGTTACTTGTAAAACCTGGAGCTCCTCAAACACACGTCCTACCGCAACAGCTATAGGCTCCGCCACCCACAAATCTTAACTTTTTCATGCCAATTGATATTGCCACTGCTGGAACAACAGTAAATAACATGTGCGTCACCACAGTCTCCGAAGCTGTTGTCGGATGTATACAAAAACAATGATAAAGTATTCCTTTAGGAGCGCAAAGAGATGGCTACCGGAACACTCCAGGAACTTCACAAGAGTGGCTGTATTGTGTTTCTGGTGATGTTTGAGACATCTGGGTAGTGTACAGGGAGGTCAAAAATCCTCTCCATCTCTGTGCACCACAGGACAGGACGTCCTTGTCATCCATAAGCACATGAAATTGCTGGCATTTTCGTTGCTTCAAGAAGTTCATTTTTTGTGGTGATAGTACAGAATTAAATAAACTTTGGTTTCCTACCATACTCAAGACAATCTTGTATTTCAAGCTTCGTACATGCTGTGGGAAACAGTGGCCTGTCCATACCAGGAAGATGATTTAGACAGAAGTAACGAGCTCTGCTTGCAGGTGACACATGTTTATCGTCAATCATCAAAGGGGTTGCGTGCAGAATATGGCTGATGGCCCCTTATTCACATGTTTGTCCAGAGCCACAACATTTGCAAACAGCCAGAAGAAAGGTCGGTTCTCACCAGCCTTAAGTTGAGCTTATTTACCAAATGCTGATATTCAAAAAAATAGACAAACAGTGGCTTAAATAACACATTTGCGATATGGATTCACCAGAGCAAGGTCATTGCAAGTACTAAGTTCCCACGATAACAAAATTAAAATGCCACAACTACGCAATCTTCACCTTCAGATTATTATTGTCACACTCCATTGTACTCCTATGCCCAGCTCCCTGCTCTTGTTTTTGTTGAGGGTCCTGGAGCCTCTGCTGAAAAGGCCTATGGATAATAAAGTGTACTGGGTGTCTGTTCAATGTTTTTTTTTATTTCCCGGTTGCAACTAATTATCTCAGTGTTTCTAAAATCAATGCCTTTCCTGTAATCTATTATTCAAAAGGATGACATATGTCCTCTTTCATGCTGTTGTTTCGGTTGAGGCTCCGGGACCCTCGTATTAACAAGGCCTGAGGATAAATAAGTGTAACCGGTGTCTAATCAATGTTTTTTTCTATTTCACGGGTCATATAAATGATCTGTGGGTTTCTAAAATCAATGCCTTTCCTGTAATCTATTATTCAAAAGGATGACATATCTCCTCTTTCATGCTGTTGTTTTGGTTGAGGCTCCGGGACCCTCGTATTAAAAAGGCCTGAGGATAAATAAGTGTAACGGGTGTCTAATCAATGTGTTTTTCTATTTCACGGTTGCAAATAATGATCTGTGGGTTTCTAAAATCAATGCCTTTACTGTAATCTTTTATTCAAAAGGATGACATATCTCCTCTTTCATGCTGTTGTTTCGGTTGAGGCTCCGGGACCCTCGTATTAAAAAGGCCTGAGGATAAATAAGTGTAACGGGTGTCTAATCAATGTTTTTTTCTATTTCACGGTTGCAAACAATGATCTGTGGGTTTCTAAAAGCAATGCCTTTACTGTAATCTTTTATTCAAAAGGATGACATATCTCCTCTTTCATGCTGTTGTTTCGGTTGAGGCTCCGGGACCCTCTTATTAAAAATGCCTGACAATAAATAAGTGTAACGGGTGTCTAATGAATGTTTTTTTCTATTTCCTGGGTCATATAAATGATCTCTGGGATTCTAAAATCAATGCCTTTCCTGTAATCTATTATTCAAAAGGATGACATATGTCCTCTTTCATGCTGTTGTTTCAGTTGAGGCTCCGGGACCCTCGTATTAAAAAGGCCTGAGGATAAATAAGTGTAACAGGTGTGTAATCAATGTTTTTTTCTATTTCACGGTTGCAAATAATGATCTGTGGGTTTCTAAAATCAATGCCTTTCCTGTAATCTTTTATTCAAAAGGATGACATATCTCCTCTTTCATGCTGTTGTTTCGGTTGAGGCTCCGGGACCCTCGTATTAAAAAGGCCTTAGGATAAATAAGTGTAACGGGTGTGTAATCAATGTTTTTTTCTATTTCACGGTTGCAAATAATGATCTGTGGGTTTCTAAAAGCAATGCCTTTACTGTAATCTTTTATTCAAAAGGATGACATATCTGATCTTTCATGCTGTTGTTTCGGTTGAGGCTCCGGGACCCTCTTATTAAAAATGCCTGAGGATAAATAAGTGTAACGGGTGTCTAATGAATGTTTTTTTCTATTTCCCGGGTCATATAAATGATCTCTGGGATTCTAAAATCAGTGCCTTTCATGTAATCTATTATTCAAAAGGATGACATATCTCCTCTTTCATGCTGTTGTTTCGGTTGAGGCTCCGGGACCCTCTTATTAAAAATGCCTGAGGATCAATAAGTGTAACGGGTGTCTAATGAATGTTTTTTTCTATTTCAAGGGTCATATAAATGATCTCTGGGATTCTAAATTCAATGCCTTTCCTGTAATCTATTATTCAAAAGGATGACATATCTCCTCTTTCATGCTGTTGTTTTGGTTGAGGCTCCGGGACCCTCGTATTAAAAAGGCCTGAGGATAAATAAGTGTAACGGGTGTCTAATCAATGTGTTTTTCTATTTCACGGTTGCAAATAATGATCTGTGGGTTTCTAAAATCAATGCCTTTACTGTAATCTTTTATTCAAAAGGATGACATATCTCCTCTTTCATGCTGTTGTTTCGGTTGAGGCTCCGGGACCCTCGTATTAAAAAGGCCTGAGGATAAATAAGTGTAACGGGTGTCTAATCAATGTTTTTTTCTATTTCACGGTTGCAAACAATGATCTGTGGGTTTCTAAAAGCAATGCCTTTACTGTAATCTTTTATTCAAAAGGATGACATATCTCCTCTTTCATGCTGTTGTTTCGGTTGAGGCTCCGGGACCCTCTTATTAAAAATGCCTGACAATAAATAAGTGTAACGGGTGTCTAATGAATGTTTTTTTCTATTTCCTGGGTCATATAAATGATCTCTGGGATTCTAAAATCAATGCCTTTCCTGTAATCTATTATTCAAAAGGATGACATATGTCCTCTTTCATGCTGTTGTTTCGGTTGAGGCTCCGGGACCCTCGTATTAAAAAGGCCTGAGGATAAATAAGTGTAACAGGTGTGTAATCAATGTTTTTTTCTATTTCACGGTTGCAAATAATGATCTGTGGGTTTCTAAAAGCAATGCCTTTACTGTAATCTTTTATTCAAAAGGATGACATATCTGATCTTTCATGCTGTTGTTTCGGTTGAGGCTCCGGGACCCTCTTATTAAAAATGCCTGAGGATAAATAAGTGTAACGGGTGTCTAATGAATGTTTTTTTCTATTTCCCGGGTCATATAAATGATCTCTGGGATTCTAAAATCAGTGCCTTTCATGTAATCTATTATTCAAAAGGATGACATATCTCCTCTTTCATGCTGTTGTTTCGGTTGAGGCTCCGGGACCCTCTTATTAAAAATGCCTGAGGATCAATAAGTGTAACGGGTGTCTAATGAATGTTTTTTTCTATTTCAAGGGTCATATAAATGATCTCTGGGATTCTAAATTCAATGCCTTTCCTGTAATCTATTATTCAAAAGGATGACATATCTCCTCTTTCATGCTGTTGTTTTGGTTGAGGCTCCGGGACTCTCTTATTAAAAAGGCCTGAGTATAAATAAGTGTAACGGGTGTCTAATCAATGTTTTTTTCTATTTCACGGTTGCAAATAATGATCTGTGGGTTTCTAAAATTAATGCCTTTCCTGTAATCTATTATTCAAAAGGATGACATATCTCCTCTTTCATGCTGTTGTTTTGGTTGAGGCTCCGGGACCCTCGTATTAAAAAGGCATGAGGATAAATAAGTGTAACGGGTGTCTAATCAATGTTTTTTTCTATTTCACGGTTGCAAATAATGATCTGTGGGTTTCTAAAATCAATGCCTTTACTGTAATCTTTTATTCAAAAGGATGACATATCTCCTCTTTCATGCTGTTGTTTCGGTTGAGGCTCCGGGACCCTCGTATTAAAAAGGCCTGAGCATAAATAAGTGTAACATGTGTCTAATCAATGTTTTTTTCTAATTTCACGGTTGCAAATAATGATCTGTGGGTTTCTAAAATCAATGCCTTTCCTGTAATCTATTATTCAAAAGGATGACATATCTCCTCTTTCATGTTGTTGTTTCGTTTGAGTCTCAGGGACCCTCGTATTAAAAAGGCCTGAGGATAAATAAGTGTAACGGGTATCTAATGAATGTTTTTTTCGATTTCCCGGGTCATATAAATGATCTCTGGGATTCTAAAATCAATGCATTTCCTGTAATCTATTATTCAAAAGGATGACATATCTCCTCTTTCATGCTGTTGTTTTGGTTGAGGCTCCGGGACCCTCTTATTAAAAAGGCCTGAGGATAAATAAGTGTAACGGGTGTCTAATCAATTTTTTTTTCTATTTCACGGGTCATATAAATGATCTGTGGGTTTCTAAAATCAATGCCTTTCCTGTAATCTATTATTCAAAAGGATGACATATCTCGTCTTTCATGCTGTTGTTTCGGTTGAGGCTCCGGGACCCTCTTATTAAAAATGCCTGAGGATAAATAAGTGTAACGGGTGTCTAATGAATGTTTTTTTCTATTTCCCGGGTCATATAAATGATCTCTGGGATTCTAAAATCAATGTCTTTCCTGTAATCTATTATTCAAAAGGATGACATATCTCCTCTTTCATGCTGTTGTTTCGGTTGAGGCTCCGGGACCCTCGTATTAAAAATGCCTGAGGATAAATAAGTGTAACGGGTGTCTAATCAATGTTTTTTTCTATTTCACGGTTGTAAATAATGATCTGTGTGTTTCTAAAATCAATGCCTTTACTGTAATCTTTTATTCAAAAGGATGACATATCTCCTCTTTCATGCTGTTGTTTCGGTTGAGGCTCCGGGACCCTCGTATTAAAAAGGCCTGAGCATAAATAAGTGTAACGGGTGTCTAATCAATGTTTTTTTCTAATTTCACGGTTGCAAATAATGATCTGTGTGTTTCTAAAATCAATGCCTTTACTGTAATCTTTTATTCAAAAGGATGACATATCTCCTCTTTCATGCTGTTGTTTCGTTTGAGGCTCCGGGACCCTCGTATTAAAAAGGCCTGAGGATAAATAAGTGTAACGGGTATCTAATGAATGTTTTTTTCGATTTCCCGGGTCATATAAATGATCTCTGGGATTCTAAAATCAATGCCTTTCCTGTAATCTATTATTCAAAAGGGTGACAGTACTACCAAAATACAGCCAATGAAGGGCCTTAGGAAGACTGAGCCAAGGTTGGATTGTAGTATTTGGTTAGGCTAATCATGATGGCCATGTAGACCACCACCACCGAGAGTCATGGAAGCAACAGGGATGAGATGAAAGAGCTAAGAATAGTAGAACTTGAAACAACAGAGTTAGCCATGGGTGTTAGTGCAAAACCGCTTGGCTTTTTTTTGGCTTTGGGTGCGGCTATTCATGCAGGCCATATAGAGCTGCCACCATTCGGTGTCGTATCAGCTATTAAACTAATAAGAACAGTACTACCAAAATACAGCCAATGAAGGGCCTTAGGAAGACTGAGCCAAGGTTGGATTGTAGTATTTGGTTAGGCTAATCATGATGGCCATGTAGACCACCACCACCGAGAGTCCTGGAAGTAACAGGGATGAGATGAAAGAGCTAAGAATAGTAGAACTTGAAACAACAGAGTTAGCCATGGGTGTTAGTGCAAAACCGCTTGACTTTTTTTTGGCTTTGGGTGCTGCTATTCATGCAGGCCATATAGAGCTGCCAACATTCGGTGTTGTATCAGCTATTAAACTAATAAGAACAGTACTACCAAAATACAGCCAATGAAGGGCCTTAGGAAGACTGAGCCAAGGTTGGATTGTAATATTTGGTTAGGCTAATCATGATGGCCATGTAGACTACCACCACCGAGAGTCCTGGAAGTAACAGGGATGAGATGAAAGAGCTAAGAATAGTAGAACTTGAAACAACCGAGTTAGCCATGGGTGTTAGTGCAAAACCGCTTGGCTTTTTTTTGGCTTTGGGTGCGGCTATTCATGCAGGCCATATAGAGCTGCCAACATTCGGTGTCGTATCAGCTATTAAACTAATAAGAACAGTACTACCAAAATACAGCCAATGAAGGGCCTTAGGAAGACTGAGCCAAGGTTGGATTGTAGTATTTGGTTAGGCTAATCATGATGGCCATGTAGACCACCACCACCGAGAGTCCTGGAAGTAACAGGGATGATGAGATGAAAGTGCTAAGAATAGTACTACTTGAAACAACAGAGTTAGCCATGGGTGTTAATCCAAGACCGCTTGGATTTATTTTTGTATTGGGTGCGGCTAATCATGCAGGCCATATACAGGGAGTGCAGAATTATTAGGCAGAGTATTTTGACCACATCATCCTCTTTATGCATGTTGTCTTACTCCAAGCTGTATAGGCTCGAAAGCCTACTACCAATTAAGCATATTAGGTGATGTGCATCTCTGTAATGAGAAGGGGTGTGGTCTAATGACATCAACACCCTATATCAGATGTGCATAATTATTAGGCAACTTCCTTTCCTTTGGCAAAATGGGTCAAAAGAAGGACTTGAGAGTCAAAAGAAGGACTTGACAGGCTCAGAAAAGTCAAAAATAGTGAGATATCTTGCAGAGGGATGCAGCACTCTTAAAATTGCAAAGCTTCTGAAGCGTGATCATCGAACAATCAAGCATTTCATTCAAAATAGTCAACAGGGTCGCAAGAAGCGTGTGGAAAAACCAAGGCGCAAAATAACTGCCCATGAACTGAGAAAAGTCAAGCGTGCAGCTGCCAAGATGCCACTTGCCACCAGTTTGGCCATATTTCAGAGCTGCAACATCACTGGAGTGCCCAAAAGCACAAGGTGGGCAATACTCAGAGACATGGCCAAGGTAAGAAAGGCTGAAAGACGACCACCACTGAACAAGACATACAAGCTGAAACGTCAAGACTGGGCCAAGAAATATCTCAAGACTGATTTTTCTAAGGTTTTATGGACTGATGAAATGAGAGTGAGTCTTGATGGGCCAGATGGATGGGCCCGTGGCTGGATTGTTAAAGGGCAGAGAGCTCCAGTCAGACTCAGACGCCAGCAAGGTGGAGGTGGAGTACTGGTTGGGCTGGTATCATCAAAGATGAGCTTGTGGGGCCTTTTTGGGTTGAGGATGGAGTCAAGCTCAACTCCCAGTCCTACTGCCAGTTTCTGGAAGACACCTTCTTCAAGCAGTGGTACAGGAAGAAGTCTGCATCCTTCAAGAAAAACATGATTTTCATGCAGGACAATGCTCCATCACACGCGTCCAAGTACTCCACAGCGGGGCTGGCAAGAAAGGGTATAAAAGAAGAAAATCTAATGACATGGCCTCCTTGTTCACCTGATCTGAACCCCATTGAGAACCTGTGGTCCATCATCAAATGTGAGATTTACAAGGAGGGAAAACAGTACACCTCTCTGAACAGTGTCTGGGAGGCTGTAGTTGCTGCTGCACGCAATTTTGATGGTGAACAGATCAAAACACTGACAGAATCCATGGATGGCAGGCTTTTGAGTGTCCTTGCAACGAAAGGTGGCTATATTGGTCACTGATTTGTTTTTGTTTTGTTTTTGAATGTCAGAAATGTATATTTGTGAATGTTGAGATGTTATATTGGTTTCACTGGTAAAAATAAATAATTGAAATGGGTATATATTTGTTTTTTGTTAAGTTGCCTAATAATTATGCACAGTAATAGTCACCTGCACACACAGATATCCCCCTAAAATAGCTATAACTAAAAACAAACTAAAAACTACTTCCAAAACTATTCAGCTTTGATATTAATGAGTTTTTTGGGTTCATTAAGAACATGGTTGTTGTTCAATAATAAAATTAATCCTCAAAAATACAACTTGCCTAATAATTCTGCACTCCCTGTAGAGCTGCCACCATTCGGTGTTGTATCAGCTATAAAAATAATAAGAACTGTACTATCAAAATACAGACAATGAAGGGCCTATGAAGACTGAGCAAAGGTTGGATTGTAGTATTTTGTTCGGCTAATCATGATGGCCATGTAGACCACCCGTAACAGGGATGAAAGTGCTAAGAATAGTACTAATTGAAACAACCGAGTTAGCCATGGGTGTTAGTCTAAGACCACTCGGCTTTTTTTGGGGTTTGCGTGCAGCTAATCATGAAGGCCAGATAGACCTGCCACCATTTGGTGTTGTAACAAGTATGAAACTGCAAAGAACAGTACTACTTAACACAACCTATTTACCATGGGTCCCAGAGCATATGTTTGGTTGTTATATTTTGTAAGGGTAATCATGCAGGCCATATAGACCTCCACCAATAGGGTGAGTATGAGTAACAGCTATTAAAATGCGAAGGACATTACTAATTAACACAACATAGTTACCATGGGTCGCAGACCAAGAGCAGATGTCTTATTATTATATTTTGTATGGGTAATCATCCAGGCCGTATAGACCTCACCAAATAGGGGGAGTTACAGAGATTAAAGTGCTAAGAATGGTAGTACTTAAAACACAACCTAGTTAAAATAGGTAGCAGACCACATGTCTTATTATTATAATTTTTCAGGGTAATCTGGCAGGCCATATAGAACACCCCCGATAGGGGGGGGGGGGGGGGGACAGGGATTAAAGTGCTAAGAAAAGTACTAATTAACACAAGCTAGTTGGGTCCAAGAACGCATGTTTGATTATTAGAATTTATTAGGGCAATTATATATCTAGCAAATCTATCTATTTCTCTTCTATCGATTCTATCTAACTATCAATCTATGTATATCTATCTATCCTATCTATCAATCTATCTTCTGTCCGGGATGTTTTGAGACAGCCACTTTGGCAATGTTAGTTGATTTAGACCCATTATGGCTTAAAAGCAGACTCTGCATAAACTATGTAATTTTCCATGGGAGTTTTGCCAGGGATGCCCCTCCAGCATGCGACAGTCCAGGTGTTAGTACCCTTGAAACAACTTTTGCATCACTATTGTGGCCAGAAAGAGTCCTTGTAGGTTTTAAAGTTCGCCTGCCTATTGAATTCAATGGCGGTATATATACCGGAAGTTCAAGTCCGCCGTTCGCGAACCGAAAATTTTAGGTTCGCGACATCACTACTCTTAATGTCTTTATCAATAAATTCTTTCTCTCCCACTGAAAATACTGATTGAAAGTACGTTTTTCTACTTTGTACAGTATATCAAAAATCGATTTGTTGAGACTAATTGCCTCCCCCTCCATTGCTAAGTAAAGTGCAAAATGTGCTAAATAATGAATTGTAACACCAAAAGTGCAACTTTATAATTCCTCAAAGACAGGCATGGAGACTGGATAAGGGATGATTTGATCCGCTGTGAGATATTGCTCTTATGCTTAAAGGCCAATAAAGGCTGTAAGAATCACATAGGAGTGACCAACAGTATGCTCAGGATTGCTTTTTGAATTTTGAATATCAGTTCTCTTGTTTTTTTGCTGCTTTTAAAACATCACGGCATCACCGCAAACAGCCGTAGCTACACTGAGCAAAGCCAATAGAGGCTGAAAAAATCACATAAAAGTGAGCGACAGTATGCTCAAGATTGCTTTTTTGAAAGTCGGCACTTTTGTTTTTTGCCGCTTTTAGAACATCACGGCATCATCGCAAACATATAAAAAGAAACAAACAAACTGCCGGTTCTTGTTTTCTCATAACCGCTGATAGTACTGGTGCTCAAGAGATGTACTTACATAAGCAATGCCCTTACAGTCAAAATCGCCCCTTATAACAGTAGTGTGTATATATAACAAGCAAAAGAAAACACACTTACTGCAGCTTCATGTAGTCCTCCTGGGCGAGCAGCGTCGGTGGCTTCAAGCAGAGACAGTGAGTAGGGGAATAACGTCGCTACAGCCTGAGGAGGGTGTGTACGCTGTTGTCCAATCACAGCCCCAGAATGTCGGCACAAATGGAAGCACTGATGGCGTGGTGCCAGCTAAGGTAGGAATCAAGCCAAATCCATAACAAAAGGGTAGAAGGAAGCAGCACTCTTAATCCATTGTCCATTAAAATCCAAAAAATGTATTTCATATTATTAAAACCAGAACAAACAGCACAGCACAGAACAGAGTTCACAAGTGGAGGGGGAGCAAATCCTTACATGTTTCGTGCTATGCAGCACTTAATCATAGGATAGCTCTCCACCTGTGCAGCACACCTTTTAAGGGTGTCATAGCCAATCACAACATCAAAACCTTAACACACCCCTTAGAATAGGTGTCTAAAAGGTGTACTGCAAAGGTGTGAGAAGAAAATAGTGTAACATAGAAAAAGGTTGTTTCCTTTAAAAACACAAACAGAGGTGCATATAATGTGAAAATATAAAAACATTACAGAAGAACTACAAGAAATATTTTTCTATATGTAAATGAACATATTGATTATTCACGTTACACAAATTTAAAATTAGCCTCAAACAAATGAAAAAAATTTGAAAAATACATAGAATAGTATCTCAGTTTCTATGGTGTGCACACCATCCGTTAGAAAATATGAGAGCACTCTGTAATTTTACCAAGTTGAAGTCGGTTGGACTTGCGACCATATGAGTATATTGTCCGTTACTGCATGTGAACAAAGATTAAGGGGCATATTTATCAAGCGCCATACGGAGCTTGATGCCTCATGTTTCTGGCCAGCCTTCAGGCTCGCTGGAAACAAAAGTTATGAAGCAGCGGTCTAAAGACCGCTGCTTCATAACTTGTGAGGCGGCGGACAGAAATCAACCCGATCGAATATGATCGGTTGATTGACACCCCCTGGTAGCGGCCGGTTGGCCGTGAATCTGCAGGGGATGGTATTGCACCAGCAGTTCTCAAGAATTGCTGGTGCAATGATAAATGCCGAGAGCGTATGCTGTCGGCATTTATCGATGTGCAGGGGACATGTTCCACAGTATCGGATCATATCCGCTCCACAATGATAATTCGGCCCCTAAGTGCTTGTCCCCAGGGGGCCTCCCTGTATGAGTCAACAAACGCTGGTACAGTATCATACTCCTGAGTTGAGACTGCAAGGATTACTCCTGGGTCTTTCCGGTGTACCTTGGCACGTACTCTGCTTGGCGTTCCATTTAGCCGCATGTATGTTTACACGTCACTCCATACCAGGAGTTTGATTAGAAGGATAAATGCGTTCACAAGGTTTACAGTAGTAATAATCCACCACATCTGCTCTTAGTGCATAAGCACGCAGGTTGAGTTAGATAGTAACGGACAATATAGTCACAAGTCCGAGCGGCTTCAACTTGGTAAAACTACAGCGTGCTCTCATATTTTCTAACGGATGGTGTGCAGACCACATTTATCCACATGTGTGGTTTCTTAAAAAGCAACTTACACTGTTCTTTTTATTTATACCTTAGGTTGGTTTTATTAAACCGCATACTGTGCTTTTAGGTTTTATTGAAGACATCAAATTTGTGATTCTTTTTAGACTCTGCTTTGAGATTGATTTATGAAGTCATAAATATGTGTTTTTAATAAATTATGTGGGGGGTTTTTACAACAATCTGCTGTGCTATTTTTAGCTATTTATAAGCAACCTCACTTCTATTTATTTTTTTGCTTTTTTTCTAAATGTTCCTAGTTTTATCCGGTACATTTTAGGGGTACATCTCTGGTCTTTTACCAAAAGCGTGTTGAAAAAGAAATCCTACTTTTGGAATCCACTGAAAAGGTCAACTATAATCTGACCTTAAATGAGAGGGAAGCATTAGGCTATTTTTTTAAAGAAATTATGATATTGTTATAAGGTCATCTGACAAAGGTGGCAACGTAGTTGTATTAAATAAGAGATAAGATTATATTCTAGAAGCCTATCGCCAGCTGAATGATAAATCCACATATATGAGATTGCCTGGTTACCCTACTATTACTTTTTCAAGACAACTAAAGGTTTTGTTAAATCAAGTTGTGGCCGTAGGAATTCTAACTATGGAACAGATGCGGTCCTTGATTCCCAAAAACCCTTGTATTCCTGTCTTCCATCACCTTCCAAAAACCCATAAAAAATGCAGAGTCCACCTGGTCGCCCCATTGTTTAGAGAATAGGCTCTCTTTTCGAGCCTTTACCTGATTGGGTGGACTCCATACTTCAACCCCTGGTGACGGATTTGAATAGTTATTTGAAGGATTCCACCCATCTTTTGAGCATTTTGGGTAAGGTGATTTGGAGGGAGGGATACACATGGATTGTAGTAGATGCAGCATCCCTGTATTCAAGCATTCCACACAATCGTGGTATTCTAGCAGTAAACAAAATTCTTGTCACTTGTACTCAATTTACAGAAGAATTTTAGATGTGTTTTTGTGATATTGTAGAATTTCTCCTCAAACATAACTTTTTATGTTTGATAAAGAGTTTTTTCTTCAGATTTGTGGCACAGTGAGGGGGCAAAATTTGCCCCATCATTTGAAAAATCTGTATGTTGGATGGTGGGAGAAATTCTACATATATAGCAGCAACATCCATTTGTACAACATATTGAACTATATGTGACATTTATCGATGATCTCATATTTATAGTTAAAGAACCGTTTGATTTTTCTGCATTTGTGGATTATCTAAATGACAATGCATTGAACCTAAGATTTGTGGAAGAAAATACAGGATAGCATTAACTTTCTTGATCGAAACATTGCAAATCGACCTCTGAGAATAGGATTTTACATGTACAATCTTGTCACCCACCACATTTGGTGCATGTGATCCCCAGGGGCCAATTTATTAGGTTAAAAAGAAACCTAATAAATACCAAAAGAATCAGGCCACAACAGAAACTGGATATATAGGATACCACAGTTCCCAAAGTATGCACTTCTAGCACTCTGGGCCCTGAACTAAAGGACGGAATACCCCAAACAGGATTGTTAAAATATAACCTTTATTATAAAAATTAAAAAACCTAGATAGGTTATTTCACAAACAATTTAAAATACACTCCAGTACCCTGATCAGTGTAATAAATGTTAGGTCTGATCACTGTAATTAATGATTAGGCCTGTATAGTATCACAGTGATAAGTGATCTGAAATATGACCAATAATACTCGCTAGTTTATATTTGTTCACTCGCTTGCTGCAAGCAAGCTGGGATTAAATTCGTAGTCAGGGTAAATAATGATCTGAGAACTAATATCGATATATTGCCAATATTATTATATCATGATATTTATTTGTCATTCATTCAAGGATTGTGTCCATTTATTGAAAGAAGTCTGAATTCGACCTCAACTTTGTGTGTGATAATATAATTCGTTAATCCATCAAACTAGTGCCACGAAAATCACAAGGTTAATTTAAGCTAACATTCCAACCATTATTGCCATTATTTGACATATGTATTCAATTCTAGTTTCAGCTGAATTAGACGTAATATGAGCTGAGTTTGATTAGTATCTAACAGCTTATTAGTACAGCTTATATTTAAAGTATTAGTGATATTAACAGGTTTACTGGGTTCTTGTACTGAGGTTGATAAAGAAGTTGTGGTTATACTGTAGACTAAATCAGGCGTTGCCCAGGTTAGCAATAAGGTTACTGATATTAAGTGAGTTCTCTTCTACTTCCAATAATATAAGGGTAAAATACTTATATATAAAGTAGCTAATTACTTCTATCACAGTTATAGCTACTCAGTTTATACTATCTAACGTCACCCAAGTGGTGTATAAGTAGGTATTGCTGACTATACGGCGCTATGAGCCGTCTGATAATCAGTATCAGTAATTAATGAATTCTATCTGGCTAGGCCCCGATTCAAAAGTTAGTTTAGTAACAGTATGTTCTATGGCACTTCTTGTGTGGCTGGTACAATTTAAACTAAGTCTGGCACACCCCGGAATGGATTTCCAATTAGTCGTTCACACAGAATCAGTATTCCAAGTGCTGTTGGTCTCCCGCAGTTAAGCACTCATTCAGTCATTCTTACATTCATTAAACATATTTATGGATGTATGTAAGAACTATGTTAACGGTTAAGCTAAGTCTGGCACAACCCAGGCTGTATATTGATTAATATTACCAGTTAAATACTGTAGTTAGTGGTCCAAACATACGTTCATACAGCAAGTGCTGTGCATCACAGGCTATTGAATGTTCATACAACAGTTCTGCAGTTGGATAGACAATATTATTGAATGAATTTTGTTAATAGTTCAATTGATTAGATACAGGCTGAACTATATAAGAGTTAGATGCTCGAATATCATCAAGTAAGTTATTCCCTGCTTTCATTAATATGAGGGTATAATACTCCTGTGGTCAATAGCTGGTTAACTCTGTTACCATTATAGCTTCACAGTTTGTACTGTCTAACATAGCCCAAGTACTGTGTAAACAGGTATCGCTCACTTTGTGGCACTCTGCGCCGTCTGTTTTTCAATATCTATAATTGTTACAATAAATCTGGCACAACCCAGACTATAGATTAATTTTGATAATAATCTTATCGATAGCACTGTTTATATTGTTGGTAAAAAATTATTAAACTATGTCTGGCACAACCCAGATCGAATTTCTAATTCATCATACACCGAGAATAAGTGTGACAAGTGCTGCAGATCTCCCGCAATTTAACACTCATTCAATCATTCTTACATTAGTCAGACATATTTGTTGATATGTATACGAACTATGTTAACGGTTAGGCTAAGTCTGGCACAACCCAGGCTGTGAGATTTTTAATATTATCAGTTAAACACTGTAGTAAGTGATCTAGTACAGCTGGTGCTGTGCTTCTCAGACTATTCAACATTCATACATAAGTTCTACCGTTGGTCAAACAATATTTTTAAATGAGTTTCTGTTAGTAGTTCCGTTAATTAGGCACAAGATAAGCTATGTTAGAGTTAAATGCTGTAGTGGCAACTCGATATAGCTATACCGTAATTACAATGTGAACCCTGTTCACTCATCTGAAAGGACCCTGACAGTCTAATAATAGCGTTAGTAAAAAAATCACTACTAGCGGTACATAGATACAGGGTACTGGGCAGTTAAGATAAACACAAAAGATAGAGTGTGAACACGTTCAGCACTCTCCCCTGACGCGTTTCGCCCGATGGGGCTTTATCAAAGGCCTTTGATAAAGCCCCATCGGGCGAAACGCGTCAGGGGAGAGTGCTGAACGTGTTCACACTCTATCTTTTGTGTTTATCTTAACTGCCCAGTACCCTGTATCTATGTACCGCTAGTAGTGATTTTTTTACTAACGCTATTATTAGACTGTCAGGGTCCTTTCAGATGAGTGAACAGGGTTCACATTGTAATTACGGTATAGCTATATCGAGTTGCCACTACAGCATTTAACTCTAACATAGCTTATCTTGTGCCTAATTAACGGAACTACTAACAGAAACTCATTTAAAAATATTGTTTGACCAACGGTAGAACTTATGTATGAATGTTGAATAGTCTGAGAAGCACAGCACCAGCTGTACTAGATCACTTACTACAGTGTTTAACTGATAATATTAAAAATCTCACAGCCTGGGTTGTGCCAGACTTAGCCTAACCGTTAACATAGTTCGTATACATATCAACAAATATGTCTGACTAATGTAAGAATGATTGAATGAGTGTTAAATTGCGGGAGATCTGCAGCACTTGTCACACTTATTCTCGGTGTATGATGAATTAGAAATTCGATCTGGGTTGTGCCAGACATAGTTTAATAAATTTTTACCAACAATATAAACAGTGCTATCGATAAGATTATTATCAAAATTAATCTATAGTCTGGGTTGTGCCAGATTTATTGTAACAATTATAGATATTGAAAAACAGACGGCGCAGAGTGCCACAAAGTGAGCGATACCTGTTTACACAGTACTTGGGCTATGTTAGACAGTACAAACTGTGAAGCTATAATGGTAACAGAGTTAACCAGCTATTGACCACAGGAGTATTATACCCTCATATTAATGAAAGCAGGGAATAACTTACTTGATGATATTCGAGCATCTAACTCTTATATAGTTCAGCCTGTATCTAATCAATTGAACTATTAACAAAATTCATTCAATAATATTGTCTATCCAACTGCAGAACTGTTGTATGAACATTCAATAGCCTGTGAAGCACAGCACTTGCTGTACGAACGTATGTTTGGACCACTAACTACAGTATTTAACTGGTAATATTAATCAATATACAGCCTGGGTTGTGCCAGACTTAGCTTAACCGTTAACATAGTTCTTACATACATCCATAAATATGTTTAATGAATGTAAGAATGACTGAATGAGTGCTTAACTGCGGGAGACCAACAGCACTTGGAATACTGATTCTGTGTGAACGACTAATTGGAAATCCATTCCGGGGTGTGCCAGACTTAGTTTAAATTGTACCAGCCACACAAGAAGTGCCATAGAACATACTGTTACTAAACTAACTTTTGAATCGGGGCCTAGCCAGATAGAATTCATTAATTACTGATACTGATTATCAGACGGCTCATAGCGCCGTATAGTCAGCAATACCTACTTATACACCACTTGGGTGACGTTAGATAGTATAAACTGAGTAGCTATAACTGTGATAGAAGTAATTAGCTACTTTATATATAAGTATTTTACCCTTATATTATTGGAAGTAGAAGAGAACTCACTTAATATCAGTAACCTTATTGCTAACCTGGGCAACGCCTGATTTAGTCTACAGTATAACCACAACTTCTTTATCAACCTCAGTACAAGAACCCAGTAAACCTGTTAATATCACTAATACTTTAAATATAAGCTGTACTAATAAGCTGTTAGATACTAATCGAACTCAGCTCATATTACGTCTAATTCAGCTGAAACTAGAATTGAATACATATGCCAAATAATGGCAATAATGGTTGGAATGTTAGCTTAAATTAACCTTGTGATTTTCGTGGCACTAGTTTGATGGATTAACGAATTATATTATCACACACAAAGTTGAGGTCGAATTCAGACTTCTTTCAATAAATGGACACAATCCTTGAATGAATGACAAATAAATATCATGATATAATAATATTGGCAATATATCGATATTAGTTCTCAGATCATTATTTACCCTGACTACGAATTTAATCCCAGCTTGCTTGCAGCAAGCGAGTGAACAAATATAAACTAGCGAGTATTATTGGTCATATTTCAGATCACTTATCACTGTGATACTATACAGGCCTAATCATTAATTACAGTGATCAGACCTAACATTTATTACACTGATCAGGGTACTGGAGTGTATTTTAAATTGTTTGTGAAATAACCTATCTAGGTTTTTTAATTTTTATATTAAAGGTTATATTTTAACAATCCTGTTTGGGGTATTCCGTCCTTTAGTTCAGGGCCCAGAGTGCTAGAAGTGCATACTTTGGGAACTGTGGTATCCTATATATCCAGTTTCTGTTGTGGCTAGATTAATATTTATGCACAAGCACCATTTCCTCCTAACAATCTAAGGTTGAATAATATAGAATTTTCTATACATACACATATATATTACCAGAGGAAAAGCCCGAGTGGTGCCACTGTTCATTTGGTGTGATAGTACCAAAAGAATCAGGCTTTAGCACTTATAGAGAGAATGAATCAGATTTAATAAGCTTTCAAAGATGTGAAAAGTAAATCTCAGCTAGAGTACATAAAGGCTCCAAGTAGAAGCAGGGAAACAGTACAGGATAATGTGTTTGTCTCGACTGAATATTCTAAACATTTTAATAAAATGTGTTCTATACTTAAAAGGAACTTAAATATCCTCTGGGAAGATGAAACTTTAGCATCAGTGGTGGACAAGTGCAGATGTGTCCCCTAAAAATAACATACTCTGTAATTTCAAGCTATCTCCCAGCCTAATTTGCAGTGATCATTCTAAAAAAGAATAATTGGATAAATAAAAAAGGCACTTTCAAATGTGATACTGGTCCATGTATCACTTGTAATATTATTGGTATTGGAGATAGCTTTAGGAGTACTGTATCACAGGAGACCTTTGTCATTAAAACACTATCACCTAGATTACGAGTTTTGCATTAGAGGCTATGCGGTGGTAACGAGCAGTTTTCCCTCACCGCTCACTTACCTACAGTGCTGGTATTACGAGTTTTCAGAAACCCGTCATTAAAAGGCAAGAAGTGAGCATTGAGCAAAATTTTGCTCATTAACGCACTCCAATACCAGCGCTGCTTAAGTCAACGGTGAGCTGGTGTAACGTGGTCGTGCACGATTTCCCCATAGGAATCAACGGGGAGAGCCGGCTGAAAAAAAGTCTAACACCTGCAAAAAAGCAGCGTAAAGCTCCCTAATGCAGACCCATTGATTCCTATGGGGAAATAAAATGTATGTCTACACCTAACACCCTAACATGAACCCCGAGTCTAAACACCCCTAATCTTACACTTATTAACCCCTAATCTGCCGCCCCCGACATCGCTGACACCTACATTAAATTATTAACCCCTAATCTGCCGCTCCGGACACCGCCGACACCTACATTATACTTATGAACCCCTAATCTGCTGACCCCAACATCGCAGACACCTACCTTATATTTATCAACCCCTAATCTGCCGCCCCCAATGTTGCCAGCCACCTACCTACATTTATTAACCCCTAATCTGCCACCCCCAACGTCGCCGCCACTATAATAAACATATTAACCCCTAAACCGCTGCACTCCCGCCTCACAAACATTAGTTAAATATTATTAACCCCTAATCTGCCGGCCATAACATCGCCGCCACCTACCTACATTTATTAACCCCTAATCTGCCGCCCCCAACGTCGCCTCCACTATATTAAAGTTATTAACCCCTAAACCTAAGTCTAACCCTAAACCTAACACCCCCTAACTTAAATGTAGTTTAAATAAATTGAAATAAATATTACTATCATTAACTAAATTATTCCTATTTAAAACTAAATACTTACCTGTAAAATAAACCCTAAGATAGCTACAATATAACTAATAGTTACATTGTAGCTAGTTTAGGATTTATTTTTATTTTACAGGCAAGTTTGTATTTATTTTAACTAGGTAGAATAGTTATTAAATAGTTATTAACTATTTAATAACTACCTAGTTAAAATAAAGACAAATTTACCTGTAAAATAAAACCTAGCTTAAGTTACACTAACACCTAACACTACACTATAATTAAATAAATAAATTAAATAATAAATAATATATTATTAATAATTTAAATACAATTACCTACATTAAATTAAATTAGCTAAAGTACAAAAAAACAACACTAAATTGCAGAAAATAATAAACAAATTACAGAAATTTAAACTAATTACACCTAATCTAATAGCCCTATTAAAATAAGAAAGCCCCTCAAAATAAAAAATAAAAAACCCTAGCCTAAACTAAACTACCAATAGCCCTTAAAAGGGCCTTTTGCGGGGCATTGCCCCAAAGTAATCAGCTCTTTATCTGTAAAAAAAAATACAAACAACCCCCCAACAGTAAAACCCACCACCCACACAACCAACCCCCCAAATAAAATACTAGCTTAAAAAACCTAAGCTCCCCATTGCCCTGAAAAGGGCATATGGATGGGCATTGCCCTTAAAAGGGCAGTTAGCTCTTTTGCCGTCCAAACCCTAATCTAAAAAATAGAACCCACCCAATACACCCTTAAAAAAACTTAACACTAACCCCCTGAACATCGACTTACCGGGAGACGTCTTCATCCAAGGCGGGCGAAATGGTCCTCCAGACGGGCAGAAGTCTTCATCCAAGCCGGGCAGAAGTGGTCCTCCAGACGGGCAGAAGTCTTAATCCAAACGGCATATTCTATCTTCATCCATCCGGCACGGAGCGGGTCCATCTTCAAGACATCCGACGCGGAGCATCCTCTTCATCCGACGACTAAAGCAGAATGAAGGTACCTTTAAGTGATGTCATCCAAGATGGCGTCCCTTAGATTCCTATTGGCTGATAGAATTCTATGAGCCAATCGGAATTAAGGTAGTATCATGTGTGATCCATTCTGATATTTACAGTGTTATGAATGTTTTTTAATTTGATTGATTTTAACAATTGCTGATTGGTGGCTGTACCTTTACATTAAGGGTCAGTGATTTAACATACTATCCTATGGCTAAGTACTAACAACAGTCACAAAATGCGTAAGGATTGTTCAGGGGCTCCCCACCCCCTGTCATTTTTATGCATTCTCATTAAAAGTTATATTTTAACCTTTATCTTGGATTTGTTGTGCGGCTGCTCTTTTTTTCTTTTAAATTTTCCTAGTCACAGGCTTCCACAGGCTTTCAATCACAGAATCAGAGAAACCCATATGTCTTAGAGCTAAACGTTCAATTTCAATACCATCAAGCTTAGATACTTGAACTAGATGGAAAAGTTTAGGAATAAGAGGCCTAGCCCCAGAGACAGAGTAAAACAAAGGTAACTGAACCTCTGTACTATGATTACTAAAACCACCAATGTTCTTCCCAGGCTCAGCTTGAAAACCATTCTGAGCAGAGGTACCAACAGCTACACAGGCTAAAACAACAAGATAAGTAGTAGAACAATTACTAATGCTATGTAAGGGACCCTGATCCTTACCAAGTGCCTGAGATGTTTGTTCAATGTCTGTTTGAACACCTGCTGAAGAAGAGACCTACTACTCCTCTATGAAAAAAACTGAGGACTGAAGAAAAAAAAATTCCTAGATTATTATTTCTAGAATTAGAAGTATCAAAGCTAGACAACAAGTATTATTTAGCTAAGAGGGGATTCCTTATCACCAGGAAACTGATAATTCCCCTCAGATGGATGACATAAGTCACTACTGTGACCCTGCCTTACTGCAAGAGGAAAATAAACTTTCTTTTCAACAGAGGCTAAACCTAAAGTGCTTTGAAGGTTGCACAGAGATTTAGAATTAACATTGGACACCAGACCCAATGTACTCTCCATGACCTCCATACAAATGACAGGATCTTTAGAAGCAAAAACTTGAATCCCAATTTCAGGAGAGACTGGAACACAAATTGAACTTCTCTCTAGAGTCTGTAGTCTGAATTCTATCTGATGTTTCTAAAGAAATTTGAGCAATAGGGGTAGATTTAATAAGCAGCGGATAGTGCTTTCTACCCACAAAGTTTCCGGCTCGCCTGAAAATTAAGTTAAGAAGCAGCTGTCATAAGACCGCTGCTCCTTAACTTGCCCGCCACCTTTTAGGCCCAGCATTTGTTAAATTTAACCTGTAGCCTGAGAATTTGGACAGACTGAAACTAAGCTTCTTAAAAAAGACTTAATCTGCACCTACCAGAAACACTGGATCAGGGACCGCATCTTCATGCGTTTTTATTAGCAGGAGCAGTTTTCCTAGCCTGCTTAGACTTATTCCAGTTAGCACTGGGTCTCCAAACTGAACCAGAAGTACTGTTTTTGATCAGAGGAAACTTCAGCCATTTGATTCTTAGGGGCCTATTTATCAAGGTCTGTTGGACCTGATCCGACAGTGCGGATCAGGTCCGACAGACCTCGCTGAATACAGCGAGCAATACGTGGTGCAACGCCGCTCCCTGCAGACTCACGGCCAATAGGCCGCCAGCAGGGGGTTGTCAATCAACCCGATCGTACTCGATCGGGTTGATTTCCTGAGATGTCTGTCCACCTGCTCAGAGCAGGTGGACAGGTTATGGAGCAGCAGTCTGTGAATAAGGCTCGCCAGAAACACGGGGCATTAAGCTCCATTCGGAGCTTGATAAATATGCCCCTTATTCTGGTGAAAGGAATGGAAATGATTAAAGGGCTTAGATTTTTTATCCTGAGGAAGAAAGTCTCCTTTATCCCCGGTAACAGTAGAAATAATAGAATCTAAATCTGAACCAAACAGTTTCTTACCCTTACAGGAAAGAGAACACTAACAATCTAGATTAATACACCATATCAGGAGACATAGAAATATAGAAATATAGAATTTGACTGTAGATAAGAACCAAAAAGGCCCATCAAGTCTACCCATATTACATGTTACTATTTTCTTAGGATAGCCTTATGCATGTCCCAGGCATGTTTGAATTCCTTTACAGTATTTGTGTTTACCACCTCAATTGGAAGTTTATTCCATGAATCCACTATCCTTTCTGTAAAAAAAACATAATTTATGCTTAACTAATAAATGTATTTCTCTTGTGGTGTATCCAGTCCATGGATCATCCATTACTTGTGGGATATTCTCATTCCCAACAGGAAGTTGCAACAGGACAAACACCATCAGACAAACACTACATCTCTGTTTACTCCAAACAGAAGGGCAGACACGTTTGGAGTAAACAGAGATGTAGTGTTTGTCTGATGGTGTTTGTCGTTTCCTTTATAAATATTACTGGTTTACACAGCATGAAAGGTGGCAGGGATTGCTATAGATGCACTTTTCGATATTGGGGAGCGATTGTTCCTTGGCACTTTTTGCTGTTATTCCCACATCTCTATTGTGAGGGCCAGGTAGGCGCCTCTGGACCCCCTATGTTTTGTTATATATAGAACATAGCGAGACCTCTATTGGGGGTTGGTATTTATGCTTGGGTTGCTATGGCAACCAGGTAGTTTGATGTGCAGTGGTTCGCTATGGTGTTACGGCGATGATCTTGGTATGGTTTTGGTTTTATAGCATTATTTTTGTTAAGACGATGAGGCGGTGCGATCTCCGGGCACTACAATTGTTGACGGTATTAGGGCGATGGGATTCAGCTCGGCTACCACTGTGCGTGTTTGTTTGTTTATATTTGTTGCCAGGACAACCGCCGGAGCTTGTATACGTCGCGGCGTGACGTTTGCGTATTTATGATTTTGTTAGACGCGGTAAGGTTGCGATATATGGAAATGTTTACTTGGGTTACCAAGACAACCGTTCACATTGCTGCTGTTTGTGACGGCTTGCCATCTGCGTCTAGTTAGCCAATTAGAACGCTTGTGGTCTTCAGAATGTTTGACCAATAATATCGAACAAGGCGTGACCACCAATGACGAATCTGCCTGACCTATCAAACCACGGGGGTATGTCATTTTCCACCTATCAGGCATTTTGTTGTTTTTATTTTTATGAGATGTCCGATATAGTTGTTTTATCAGGTTCAGTAGATCGGTCATGTCTTAGGGGCTATCAGACATATTTGTAGTTTGTTCACATAGGATCACGCATAAGTTTATATACATTTACTTATTTATAACATTATTCACTATATTTTACCCTAATTACAGGGACCTGTGCTTGTTTTGCACACGGAACATTCTCATTGGTAGTTCACCTAGGGGAGTGTTATATGTTTGGTTTTTTCACTTGTTGTTTGTCAGAGGAAGGGACGCTGTTGGTCCCGAAACGTCACAATAAATTCTATTTGATGTAAATTGCTGTCTACAGTCCAGTGAGTGCTTTCTACTTTTCGCTTTTACATACCTGGCTACAGCACCCTGGCAAGTTGTAGTGTGTTGGTGAGAGTGCATATACTACTATACATCTTTTTATATATATATATATATATATATATATATATATATATAAAGAAAAGCAGTAAAAGTTTCAAAACAGAACCACAAGACTATAAATTCAACCCCAATTCAACAAAACTCGCACACTTAGTCATAATGCATAAAGCATAAACGTATTTATTACTACACCACCACCACATTACAAATAACAGTTGTTTGACCGGTCACAAAATAATTCATAAACTCTATAAGGGAAACAGCACCATCCCAGGAGGTGTAATAGATCCAGAATGTCAAGAAAAAAAGTTGTAATAAACCCAACCATAATAATAGGGTATTCTGACTTGCAGGGCAAATAGCCCACAGTATCCTTTGAAAGAGTTAATGTAGCAGAGTGCCATTCACTTATAAGGTAAGGCTGTCTGTAAGAGGGAGCTATTGTCTTCCTGAGGTCCCTGTGTGTATGTGCAATTATTTAAAACCTCCTCAGAGATTTAATTATAGCCAACAGTATAAACCTGCTAGGGGTGGTGATATGAGAAAAATCCCCAAGTTGAATATAGAATTATCCACGGATACCCTTATCAGGCATTACCTCACACCTGACTCATGCTTAGATGGTCCATACTGATCCTTATTACGTTGAAATAGCTTCCACTTGACTCAGTAATGCAATTTAGCACTCACCACTTTGGATATAATCGTCCATCACAAACAAAACAGATACAGGGACCAAACTCCTGCAGGAGTTCTACTGACAACAGGGGGTAGCAGCTGCACCCCTGTTCTTTGCCTGGCAGTTGTTTTTCCAGCACCGGTCATGAGGTTGTAGATATTCCGTCCCTGTATCTGTTAAGTTTGTGACAAACGATTATATCCAAAGGGGTGAGTGCTAAATCACTTTAATTTCTATACATGGGAGTCAAGTGGAAGCTATTCTAATGTAATAAGGATCAGTATGGACCATCTAAGGATGGGTCAGGTGTGAGGTAATGCCTTAAAAGGGTATCCGTGGATCATTCTATATTCAACTTGGGGACTTTTCTCAGATCATTACCCCTAGGAGGTTTATAATGTTGGCTATACTTGAATCTCTGAGGAGGTTTAACAAGCAGAGGGAATGACTATGACCAGAGAGTCATAAGGGATGGGCTCCTAGATGGAATAGCTGGGGAAAAAAGGGGGGTGGAAAGTCACAGGAAGAATAGAGAGGGATGTAGATAAGGAACATAGGAGGGACTACAGAGATAGCTAGTAGTGGGTGAGGAAGAGGTATATAGGTGCCGAAAAACAGGAAAAGCATCATACTAACCTAACCTTTTTTGTTTCCAGGTGCTGCTTGTAGCTGTGTTGCAGAAAGTGTTGTTGAAGATGTTGACTAGGATCAGGAAGATTCCCAAGCGTTTTGTTACTGACGATGAGACCCTCTGGAGGACGACAGTGATAAGGGCGCAGAAGAGTCTGGAATATTTTTTTAGAAAAAGCAGAAGGAGAGTCAGAAGCAGCAGGAAGGATTTCCCAGTTGAGAGGAGGCGGTAATACCCCCTGAGAAAGTGAATGGGGCCAGCAGAGATGTAAGTATGAATAGGGCGATAGGGGAGGATGAGGGGGCCCTTCTGATGCATCATGCATGAGTATGGGGGAGCTAGTGTTATACAGCGATACTGATCGCTCATCCAGCCCAGACATACCTCTTGGCCAGGGGGACAGGTACGGGCAACTGGAGGGTAGAGGGGTAGCATCACCGGGGGAGTAAGGGGCGGTCCACTTCACAGGGGATTACGGAGCAAACTGGGAGGGCCAGCAAACAGGTGGGGGCCATGCTGGCAGCAAAAAGAAGAGTCAGGTGGAATCCGGAAGGCCTTTACCCGGGGAGGAGGAGGGCGTCCTCCATGTTTTTAGGCAGGACCGTAGCGTTTACCCTCCTCCTTCTCCGGCAAGAAAGTCACGCAAACACACGCCCTTTGGACGTCGGCGTGCATGTGACATCATGCCGCAAAAAGGGGCAGGGGCGGCCAGGGATAGTCAGGCCTACATGGGAGCCGGAGCCAGGGAGGTTTCGGTTGTGGACCCGGCGGTCCAAACTGTTCTTCCCGGGAAGGAGCAGGGAAGGGGGCAATGAATAAAAGGAGGGATGGGTACAGGGGGCCTCTGGGATATTTAGAAGTGTTTGATAGAAAGTCAGTTGAAGAGCAGCCCAAAAAGAGAGTGAGACAGGAGGTAGTTAGGGCAGAATGCCCCAGGATAATCAGGGACGTAGAGGGTAATACTTATATGATGATGGATACGGTGGAAGAAGGGGAGGGAAGGGAAGATAGGGGAGCAAGTGAAAAGTTGTACAGCAACTTAAGGGCCGGTCTGTGGCAAAACTTTTATAACAATAGCGGGGGGGGGGAGATTTTAACTCAAATATGGATATTTTACAGAGAAAGGACAGAGGGCATTCAATGGCAAAAGGAGCAAAGGACAATGCTGGAGCCGGGGACAGTGCGGCATTACAGGGAGTGCAGAATTATTAGGCAAGTTGTATTTTTGAGGATTAATTTTATTATTGAACAACAACCATGTTCTCAATGAACCCAAAAAAACTCATTAATATCAAAGCTGAATAGTTTTGGAAGTAGTTTTTAGTTTGTTTTTAGTTATAGCTATTTTAGGGGGATATCTGTGTGTGCAGGTGACTATTACTGTGCATAATTATTAGGCAACTTAACAAAAAACAAATATATACCCATTTCAATTATTTATTTTTACCAGTGAAACCAATATAACATCTCAACATTCACAAATATACATTTCTGACATTCAAAAACAAAACAAAAACAAATTAGTGACCAATATAGCCACCTTTCTTTGCAAGGACACTCAAAAGCCTGCCATCCATGGATTCTGTCAGTGTTTTGATCTGTTCACCATCAACATTGCGTGCAGCAGCAACCACAGCCTCCCAGACACTGTTCAGAGAGGTGTACTGTTTTCCCTCCTTGTAAATCTCACATTTGATGATGGACCACAGGTTCTCAATGGGGTTCAGATCAGGTGAACAAGGAGGCCATGTCATTAGATTTTCTTCTTTTATACCCTTTCTTGCCAGCCACGCTGTGGAGTACTTGGACGCGTGTGATGGAGCATTGTCCTGCATGAAAATCATGTTTTTCTTGAAGGATGCAGACTTCTTCCTGTACCACTGCTTGAAGAAGGTGTCTTCCAGAAACTGGCAGTAGGACTGGGAGTTGAGCTTGACTCCATCCTCAACCCGAAAAGGCCCCACAAGCTCATCTTTGATGATACCAGCCCAAACCAGTACTCCACCTCCACCTTGCTGGCGTCTGAGTCGGACTGGAGCTCTCTGCCCTTTAACAATCCAGCCACGGGCCCATCCATCTGGCCCATCAAGACTCACTCTCATTTCATCAGTCCATAAAACCTTAGAAAAATCAGTCTTGAGATATTTCTTGGCCCAGTCTTGACGTTTCAGCTTGTGTGTCTTGTTCAGTGGTGGTCGTCTTTCAGCCTTTCTTAAATTGGCCATGTCTCTGAGTATTGCACTCCTTGTGCTTTTGGGCACTCCAGTGATGTTGCAGCTCTGAAATATGGCCAAACTGGTGGCAAGTGGCATCTTGGCAGCTGCACGCTTGACTTTTCTCAGTTCATGGGCAGTTATTTTGCGCCTTGGTTTTTCCACACGCTTCTTGCGACCCTGTTGACTATTTTGAATGAAACGCTTGATTGTTCGATGATCACGCTTCAGAAGCTTTGCAATTTTTAGAGTGCTGCATCCCTCTGCAAGATATCTCACTATTTTTGACTTTTCTGAGCCTGGCAAGTCCTTCTTTTGACCCATTTTGCCAAAGGAAAGGAAGTTGCCTAATAATTATGCACACCTGATATAGGGTGTTGATGTCATTAGACCACACCCCTTCTCATTACAGAGATGCACATCACCTAATATGCTTAATTGGTAGTAGGCTTTTGAGCCTATACAGCTTGGAGTAAGACAACATGCATAAAGAGGATGATGTGGTCAAAATACTCATTTGCCTAATAATTCCACACTCCCTGTACAAAGAGCGGCGGCAGCGGACAAGGAGGGACAGAAGGAGTTTGCCAAGCAGCAGCAGAGACAAGGTAAGAAAAAATATTGTAGTGGCAGTAGTGACTCTGATTCATCTGAAAGTTCTACCAAAATTGATTCTGAGGAGGATAAACGTAATGGTAACGGTCATAGGAAAATATAAAAAAATTGTTAGAAGGATATATGCTAAGCAAGGAAAAGGAAAGGTAGTGAAGAGGAGGATAGCAGCGATAATGAGGTAAATTTAGATGACGAGGTAGCGGAAACCAAGCTTCTTCCCCTTGCCACTCATTTGAAGGCAACAGTGGTAAAGAAAGCGCAGAAGGGCAGGTATGTAGACGTGTTCGAGATGACTAGGGATGCATTGGCATTTAAGTCCAGGGGGGAGGAAGTTAAGGGGAAGAAGGTAAGGCAAATGTTCCCAGAGTGGGTGAAGGGAATATTCCTTTATGTGGAATGCTTTATAACGGCTAACCCTGAAAAAGCAAAGGGAGTACTGTGCTACATTTACTTGATAGCTGAGTGCTATACGACATATAGTGGTTTTGCCTGGAAAGATTACGATAGGGAATTCAGTAGGTAGTATTCATTTAAAAAGAAACCTTGGGTGGATTTGATTGTATCTCCCCTGGGAGTGGTACCTAAAAAAGAAAGAGGAAAATACAGGATGATACAGCACCTGTCTTATCCCAGGGGGAATTCAATGATGCAATTGATAAGTTGGATTCCTCAGTGCAGTATCAATCCTTTGATAGTGCTGTGAATATAGTAAAACAGTTAGGGAGAGGAGCCTTGATGGCAAAGATTGATGTGGAACCTGCCTTTAGATTGATACCTTTGAACCCGACTAGCTTTACATTGATGGGATGTAAGTTTGAAGGTTATTATTATATAAATAAGTGTTTGCCCATGGGGTGTTCAGTTTCTTGTTCAATTTTCAAAAAGTTCACTTCCTTTCTGCATTGGTTGTTAAAGGAAAAGACTGGGTGTGAGAATATAGCTCACTACTTAGATGATTTTCTGGTAGTTGGGAGGGCCGACGCTGTAGAATGTAGAATTTGGAAGGAGGAGTTGGAATTAATGTTAAAGGAATAGGGGGTGCCAGTTGCAGAGGAAAAGTCAGAAGGGCCAGGAACAAGGCTTGTTTTTCTTGGAATTATGATAGATTCGGTGAAGGGGCAGTGCGAGCTCCCAGATGATAAGATTGATAAGGCAAGGCAGATGATTAAAAGGATGATAAAGAGAAATAAAGTTACACTCAGGGAGATGCAGAGGCTGCTGGGAGTTTAAAATTTTGCATGCAGGATAATACCAGTGGGCAGGATATTTAAAAGAAGGTTGGAGATGGGAACGAAAGGGTCTAAGCAGCCGGAGCATATGGTTCGAGCAAATAAAGAAATGAAGGAAGATCTCAGAGTATGGGATTCATTTTTGAATGATTTTAATAGTCAGGATATGAGAAGAGGTGACATCAGTGGAGGAGTTAGAGTTGTACACGAATGCATCAGGCAGTATTGGTTTCAGGGCCTATTTGCAGGGTAGTTAGAGCATGGGTGAATGGCCAAAGGATTGGAAAGAGAAAGGTTGGGTAAGGAATTTGACACTGCTAGAATTATTTCCCATTATAGTGGTAATAGAACTATGGGGCCATATATAGTGGAGAACAAACGAATAATATGCTGATCTGATAATAAAGCAGTAGTTGATGTAATTAATCATTTATCCTCTGGCCCAGTAATTAAATATTTGAGATATCTAGTCTTGAAGTGTGTTAAGCATAATATCTGTTTCAAAGCTCAGCATATACCAGGGTATAGGAATGTGGTGGCTGATGCATTGTCACGTTTTAAGTGGGATGAATTTAGGAATGTTGTGCCAGGAGCAAAAAAGGAAGGTGATGCCTTTTTCTTTGGCAGATTGGCAGTGAATAGACTGAATCAGGGAAATGGTTGAAGTCTGTGGCGCCAAAAACATGGGCGTTATACAAGAAGTATTGGGAACAGTGGAGCGAATTTAGTAGGAATATAGGGCGGAGGGAGGAAACCAGGTTTTTGGAATGGCTATAGGTATTAAAGCAGGGTGGTATTAAGAAGGGACAACTAGGTACAGTGCTGGAAGGGGTAGCATACTTCACCCAGCTACACAGGAAAAGGGATTTCACAAGGGGATTTGTGGTGAGGAAAGTAGTAAAAGGGTGGGACACAGGAGAAAAGAAGGGAAAGGACAAAAGGGAGCCTATAACAGAAGATAGACTTGTGGAGATGATAGCGGTGCTTAAAGAATTATGTTTTGGTATGGAAGAGGCACTGATATTTAAAGTGGCATTTTTGTTGGCTTTCCATGCAGCATTACGGATAGGAGAATTGTTGGCTAAAAATAAAAAAAGACACAGATAGAGATTTAAAGCAGGAAGATGTTAGATGGGGCGAGTGTCAGGATGCCAGGAATAAGACTGAGATGAGAAGTGCAAAAATAATCACACCTTTATTAATAGCAAAAAAATAATAAAATGTCCACAAGTCAAATAACAAGCCAGGAATCAAAACCAGAGCTGGTAGTCAGACGAGCCGAGTCAGGATACAAAGCGAATAGTCAGACGAGCCGAGTCAGGAGCCAAAGCGAGTAGCCAGATGAGCCGGAATCAGGAACAAGGAGAACAAAAGAGTCAGGAACAAGCCAGGGATCAGGAACCAGGAGGGATGTCAGACAGCCGGTTAATACACAGGAGCTCACACAAACAGTTCTGAGACAACGCAAGGGCAAAGCATACTGAACAGAGGCCCTTTAAATAATAAGTGATGACATCACAATTCTGAGACTGCATCCTGTCTCACACGGATGATGTACACCAGTCTGGCCATAAAAGGAAGTGCAGAAAATGAACAGCATCATACAGTATGCACCAGAGTCAGCAAGAGAGGCAAATAAACTTGCTGCCAGCAGCACATGGCAAACAAAACAGGGAAAAAACCCTGACAATACCCTCCCCTCAACGACCCCTTCCCCGTGGGAGGGCAAAAGGCTTATTGGGGAAATGGGCATGGAAGGCAAGGAGGAGGGCGGGAGCATGAACATCAGAGGAGGGAACCCATGAACACTCCTCCGGACCGTAGCCCCTCCAGTGAACCAAATACTGTACGCGGCCCCTGGACATATGAGAGTCAATAATGCTGCTGACCTCATACTCCTCATGGTTGTCAACAAAGATAGGATGGGGACGAGGCAACACAGTGGTAAACCGATTACAAACCAATGGTTTCAAGAGGGAGACATGAAAAACATTGGAGATGCGCACTGCAGGAGGAAGGTCAAGAGCGTAAAGCCACAGGATTGACCCGTCGGAGTATTCAAAAAGAACCAACATAACGGGGAGACAGTTCATTGGAAGGCACACAAAGGTTCAAGTTGCGGAAGGACAGCCAAACCCTCTCACCAACCTGGTAGGAAGGCACGGGCAGAAGCCTACAATCAGCCTGGAACTTTTGGCGCTGCATAGAACGATGAAGGCAATCCGGAAACTGCACCCACGTGGAACGGAGATGCCAGAGATGCTCCTCCAAAGCCGGAATACCCTGAGACATGAATGAATCAGGCAACAAGGATGGTTGAAACACATAATTCGCCATGAACGGGGATAACTTGGAGGAAGCATTAACAGCACTATTACGAGCAAACTCTGTCCAAGGTAACAGTTCAGACAAATTATTGTGGTGATCTGCAACATAGCAACGGAGGAACTGTTCCAGAGCTTGATTAGACCGTTCCGCAGCCCCATTGGATTCATGGTGATATGCCGAGGAAAAGGAAAGCTGGATCCCCATTTGAGCACAAAAGGAACGCCAAAATCTGGAGACAAAATGGCTACCCCGGTCCTACACTATCTCCTTGGTTAGCCCATGTAAACGGAAGACCTCCCGGGCAAAAATTGAAGCAAGCTCCTGAGCGGTAGGCAACTTCTTCAAGGGAATGCAATGTGACATTTTAGAAAAACGGTCAACCACCATAAGGATAAGAGTACTGCCATTGGAAACAGGGAGCTCGACAATGAAGTCCATGGAAAGATGTGTCCAAGGATGCTCACCATTAGCAATAGGTTGAAGAAGACCCACAGGAAGACGTCGAGGAGTCTTATTCTGTGCACAAACTGAGCAGGAGGCAACATACGCAGCAACATCAGAACGAAGACCTGGCCACCAGAATTGCCGAGTGATAGACCAAATCATTTGGTTCTTTCCTGGGTGACCTGCGGCTTTAGGATAATGGTAAGTGTGCAAAAGTTTCGTTCGAAGATTCTCAGGAACAAAACATTTACCACTAGATTTCTCAGGAGGTGCATTGGTTTGTGCAGCCAGGATCTTCTCCCCCAAGGGAGAAGTCAAATTAGGACATATGGTAGACAAAATATGGTCAGGAGGTACAACTGCAGTAGGTACAGATTCCTCCTTGGACAGAGGCGAAAATTGTCGAAAGAGGGCATCAGCCCTAACATTCTTACTACCAGGCAGGTAGGAGACCACATAATTAAACAGAGACAAAAATAGCACCATCTGGCCTGTCTAGGCGACAAACGTTTTGCTTCAGATAGATAAGTTAAATTCTTGTGGTCAGTAAGAACGAGCACCGGCATGCTAGTATCCTTGAGTAGATGCCTCCATTCCTTGAGTGCTAAAATTATGGCCAGTAATTCCCTGTCACCAATTTCATAATTGCACTCTGCTGGAGACAATTTCTTAGAGAAGAAACCACACGGATGCAAGGAACCATCAGGCATAGGACGTTGAGACAAGAGGGTACCTACTCCATTTTCAGACGCATCAACCTCAAGAACGAAAGGCAGGACAGGGTTAGGATGAGCCAGAACTGGAGCGGCAGCAAAGGCAGTCTTAAGACTATCAAAGGCCTTAATGGCAGTAGGTGACCAATGGAGTGGATCATTCTCTTTATGGGTCATGTCAGTGATAGGTTTGACCAAAGAAGAAAAGTTTTTAATAAACTTTCTATAGTAATTGGCGAACCCCAAAAAACATTGAATAGACCGAAGACCAACTGTGCGAGGCCACTGCAGAACTGCAGATAGCTTGTCAAGATCCATGGAGAACCCTGCAATGGAGATAACATAACCTAGGAAGGTTACTTGAGTCTGATGGAACTCACATTTCTCGTGTTTACATTCTCACATAGTCTCTGAAGAACCCGTGTAACATCAGAACGATGAGCCTCAAGTGTGGGTGAGTGTATGAGGATGTCGTCTAAGTACACCACAACACACTGATGCAACATATCTCCTAGGACATCATTAATAAATTCCTGGAAAACAGCAGGAGCATTAGATAGGCCAAAGGGCATTACAAGATGCTCATAATGCCTGCTCCTGGTGTTAAATGCTGTTTTCAATTCATGGCCCTCCTTGATCCTAACAAGATTGTATGCTCCTCTCAAACCAAGTTTAGTAAAGACCGTAGCTCCCTTGAGGCGGTCAAAGAGTTCCGTAATGAGCGGAATAGGATACGCATTCTTAATGGTAAGATGATTAAGACTCCTATAATCGATGCATGGTCTTAGCTCGCCACTCTTTTTATTCACAAAGAAGAAGCCAGCCCCTGCAGGAGAGCAGGATTTGCGGATGATCCCCACGACAGAGCATCGGCAACATACTCCTCCATAGCACAATTCTCTGCAACAGACAGAGGGTAAACCCAGCCCTGAGGAGGAATGGCTCCGGGTTGCAGGTCTATGGCACAATCGTAAGACCGGTGAGGAGGCAACGTACCGGCACACACCTTGTCAAAAACATCTAGGAACTCTCGGTACTCCTCTGGTAATTGAGATACAGAAGAAGCGCACAAGACTTTAACTGGTTTCCGAAGACAAGTAAAAATACATTGCTGGGAGACCACGACAAAATTTCTGACCTGCTCCAGTCGAGACTGGGATTGTGCTTTTGGAGCCAGGGATAACCCAGAACAACTGGAAAATGCTGAGAGTTTATCACCTTGAACTGGAGGGTTTCAAAATGGAGAGCCCCAACAGCCATGGATACCGGAGCAGTTTTGTGAGTAACGAGTACGGGTTGAAGGGGCCTGCCATCAATGGCCTCAATAGCAAGTGGAACAGACCGAGGCAAAACAGGAATGGAGTGCTTTGATACAAAAGCACTGTCAATGAAATAGCCCGCAGCACCGGAGTCAACAAGAGCCTGTGTGTCTATGGAGGACAACCATGACCAAAGGTTTCTCCTTTAGCGGTTCCGGGGATAAGGATAAACCACCCAAGGTCTGCCCCCAAAAGGACCTAAGGTGTGAGCGTTTCCCAGTCGTGTAGGACAAGACTTCAAAAGGTAGCCCTGTAACCCACAATAGAGGCAGAGCCCCTCCCTCCTCCTAAAGGCCCTCTCCGCCTCGGAGAGACGCGTGAATCCCAACTGAATCGGCTCAGCAGTTCCTGGTGACTCGGGACCAGGAGGCATGGGAGGAGAGGGAGGCATGGGTGGGAACGAACACGTAGGAGACAACGGAAAAGGAGGCTCCCACAAGCGCTCCTTGAAAGAGGGCCTCTCTCTGAGTCTGATGTCAATTAGGATAAAAAAAGACACCAATGCCTCGAGATCCTCTGGTAAATCTCTGGCAGCAACTTTGTCTTTAATCGCATCAGAGGGCCCATGAAAGAAGGCAGCAACAAGGGCTTCATTGTTCCAACTTACCTCTGCAGCAAGCGTACGGAACTCAATGGCATACTGAGCAACAGATCTTGTACTTTGCTGAATGGACATGAGTTGTTTAGCAGCAGAGGAGGAGCGAGACCCGGAACATCAAATACCCTTCAAAAGGAGGCCACAAATTCAGGGTAATTTGAAATCACAGGTTTATTAGTCTCCCACAAGGGATTAGCCCAGGCAAGAGCTGTGTCAGAGAGTAACGAGATGAGAAATCCCACCTTAGCTTTGTCAGAGGGAAACACCTGAGGTAACATCTCAAAGTAAATGCCTACCTGGTTTAAAAACCCTCTTCACTGATTAGGATCGCCTCCATATCGCTACGGTAGAGGTGCAGAACCGGACATGCTCCTGGTAGGACTAGGTGCAGCAGCGGAAACAGCAGCAGCCATAACTTGCGGGACACTTTGGTCCAAATGTGCAGTGCAAGTAAGCAGGATTTGCAGGGCTAGTGCAAATTGATCCAAGCAGTGATTCTGTTCATCCATCCTGGAAATTATGGCAGGTAAAGGTGGATTATTAGCACCATCAGGATTCATGGCCCTTGCATAATGTCAGGATGCCAGGAACCAAAGCAAATAGTCAGACAAGACGAGTCAGGAGCCAAAGCGAGTAGTCAGACGAGCCGGAATCAGGAACAGGGAGGACAACAGAGTCAGGAACAAGCCAGGGATCAGGAATCAGGAGGGATGTCAGACAGCCAGGTAATACACAAGAGCTCACACAAACAGGTCTGAGAAAACGCAAGGGCAAAGCATACTGAACAGAGGCCCTTTAAATAATAAGTGATGACATCACAATTGTGAGACTACATCTTGTCTCACACGGATGATATACACCAGTCTGGCCATAAAAGGAAGTGCAGGAAATGAGCAGCATCACACAGTATGCACTAGAGTCAGCAAGAGAGGTGAGTAAAATGGCTGCCAGCAGCACATGGCAAACAAAACAGTTAAATAACGCTGACAGCGAGAGTGCAGTATTGGTTTTGATCAGGAGGTCAAAGGCGGATTTTGCTGGTAAAGGGGCATGGGTGTCAATGAAAGCAGTGGAAGGATTATCCTGTCCAGTAGTGGCCGTGAAAGAATATATGTTAGCGGAAAGAGCAGGAGACATGCATTTCGTAAGACATAAGGATGGGTCTAGTGTCACAATTTTTCATTTCCGAAGGGTATTGGAGCGGGTGGTAAGGAAATTAGGCTGGATAAATGCGTATTTTGCTCCGCATTCATTTAGAATTGGGGCAGCAACCAGTGCGGCAAGTAGTGGGTGCTCGGCGGAGCAGATTAAAAAAATGGGGAAATGGAAATCTGCAGCATACAAGTCATACATCAGGTTGGATAGGGGCAATAATAGCATCTAAAAGAAGGGTTTTCTCCTTAATAATGAACCAGCCTAAATGACAATATTTTTCTCCATCTTTTGGCAGGAAGAGCTTTGATGATATGGGTGGTAGGGCACTCATATGTATACTGGGCACAAGTGAGGGCCGCGGCATTGGCTAAAGGAGCTCATTTAGGTTTTAGGCACACTGAGGCCAGTATTAGGTGGATAGGTAATCGGGGAATGAAGTGGGACAAGTTGGTAGGCACCATACAGCAGGCAAGGCAGAGATGGGGACGCCCTTATGTGCTGATTATACACTTGGTCGGTAACGATATTGGGTCATATCCACTGAGAGAATTGGAAGAGAAAATAAAGGAAGTAATGAGTTGGTTGGCATTATCATGGCAGGGCGTAAAAATAGTATGGTCAAACATGATCTCGAGATTGTTCTGGAGGAATACGGACACGCAAAGGGCGGGCTATAGATCTAGAAGAAATATTAATCAGGTAGCAGCCAAGGCAGTGAGGAAAATAGGGGGTTTAGTGCTGGAACATCCTTTAATAGCAGCAAACAGGGAGGAGATATTCAGGCAAGACGGAGTGCACCTAAACAATGTGGGTAATGACCAGTTCCTGGAGGACATCAGGAGGATACTGGAGGATATGATAAAGGCGAGGAAAGGTCATGGGAATGACTAAGTGGTATATTGGTGGAAAGAGTATTTTTTGTTGGCGGTGAAATTGGGATCTGGCACGTAGGTGGGGCATATGAGGGGTGGAGGGGATCCTGTAGCATACCCCAACCTAAGTCGTGATTTGGTGGTCTAGCTAATGGTTGTTCTATGCTAGTAGGTGACTCGAGTGGTCTACACTAGTTGACGGTGATAAGATAGAACATGCAGCTATAAATATACGCATAAGTCTGTGATACAATGTTCGAAGTTTGCAGTGAAATTGGGATCTGGCACGTAGGTGGGGCATATGAGGGGTAGAGGGAATCCTGTAGCATACCCCAGCCTAAGTCTTGATTCGGTGGTCTAGCTAATGGTTGGTCTATGCTGCAGGTTCTCTCCCCCCCCCCCCCCTTGCTCTGCTACAGTGTTTTTTTGTGGTCCCCCCCCCCTGGCACGTGGGATTCAAGTTCATGTTCAAATGCTGGTGCATTTTGTGTAGTTGAATTTGATTTGGGGTATGTTATTACCCAATAAGAAATGTAAATAAATTATTAAATGTGACCTTTCCATATTTAGCCAAACTCTGGTGTCAGTGTCTTTATTTCAGGTGTCGCCATAATGGCAAGGTTTGTAGAATTGTGGGTTGGTCAAGTTACAGGTGTAAAGGTTAATGGTATATGAAAGATAGATGGAGCCTCTAAGACGTTATGAGGAATTACACATACATACAGGGACCTTAGGAAGACATTAGCTCCCTCTTACAGACAGCCTTACCTTATAAGTTAATGGCACTCTCCTGCATCATTAACTCTTTCAAAGGATAATGTGGGCTATTTGCACTGCAAGTCAGAATACCCTATTATTATGGTTTGGTTTTATTACAACTTTTTTTCTGGACATTCTGGATCTATTACACCTCCTGGGATGGTGCTGTTTCCCTTATAGGGTTTATGAATTATTTTGTGACCGGTCAAACAACTGTTATTTGTAATGTGGTGGTGGTGTAGTAATAAATAAGTTTATGCATTATGCGTTATGACTGTGTGCAAGTTGATTATTTGCATTTTCCTGAGTGACATTTGTTTTGCTGCTGGGGTTGAATTTATTTAGTATTATAGGTAGTGCTGGCCAATATAGTCTTGTGGTTCTGTTTTGAACCATTCTTTTTTTTTCATATGATTATAAACACTATTGCCAGGCACCTCCAGTCTGCTCCATACTTATTTACTGCCCCAATTTTGTTATTACTAGCATTTAGTGCTATATATATATATACTTAAAAATAAAACTATACCACATAGTGGCCATAACATAGCTATAGAGTGTCTTAAATAACAATAAAAATAATACTTACCAGTCCACCATCTAAGCCAAACCAGTACTAAAACATCTTCAATAGAGGATATGGAATAGCAGTATATTTTAGATCAATAAAGGTAGGAAACAGAAGAGTACTCGACCAGTTATAGAAACATCCCTCTGACAAGCAATGCACTCTTAAAGGGCCAATGAACCCAAATGTTTTCTTTTGTGATTCAGATAGAGCATGCAATTTTAAGCAACTTTCTAATTTACTCCTATTATCAAATTTCCTTAATTCTCTTGATATCTTTATTTGAAAAGCAAGAATGTAAGTTTAGATGCCAGCCCATTTTTTGTGAACAACCTGGGTTGTTCTTGCTGATTGGTGGATTAATTTAACCGACCAATAAACAAAAGCTGTCCAGGGTCCGAACCAAAAAATAGCTTAGATGCCTTCTTTTTCAAATAAAGATAGCAAGAGAACTAAGAAACATTGATAATAGGAGTAAATTGGAAAGTTGTTTAAAATTGCATGCTCTATCTCAATCATGAAAGAAAAAAATTGGGTTCAGTGTCCCTTTAAGTGAAACTTGGCCTCAAAAAACACTGAAAAAAATCTTCTCTCTGTAGAAAATCATGCACATCTTCTGTCTTCAACCACCTCCAGCAAAGGCAAAGAAAAGACTGAGATATGTGTGAGGTGGGTGGGGTCATATAGAGGGATTTGGGAATCTTTCCATTTTCCAAGTGGTAGTGAAGGTAATTGCAATGAGTAATGGATCATGAACTCTCACCTCCATGAAAGAAATGAATTTATCAGGTAACCATAAATTGTTTTTTTTTTTGACTTGCGTAAAAGATCTGATGGGAACGTTCAGAACATGATTTTAGAAACAGAAACTTGGCATTAGGACAATAGGATATTTGATAGTTAATATCAAAAACATTATGCAGAACAAAACAACTTCATTCTATGCCAGTAAGGAATCAACCTCAAACAAGCAGGACAGTATGAAAATGTGGCACATGATGGTTCACATTCAACTCAGTCATAGCAATCTGGCACTGCAACAGACATATGCACAGCCAACTGCCCAGTCAGCAAACCCTCATAAAAATGTATTGCCATGAATAATATAACAAGTTGTTGAAGAAATGTTTAGTAATGATGACACTAAGCAAATATTTAGGAAAACCAATCGTTTTTCACTTTTATTTTTTGAAAGTTTTGATCATTGCTTTCTAGCTATTCCAAATTATTATATATTTTTAGATACATACCACATATATTCAACATTTCACATCAAAGTAAAATTTCTAAAAGAACCAAGAATAACAGTGGATAATATTTTATTTTAAATAGCTCAGCTAGATATTCTTAATAACTTACCAGATTGGTGGTTACTTTTTTTTACACAATGAAAAATGTAATAAACAATATAATATTTTCATTTTGAGAATAGAACTTTGAACACACTGGCTTCCAAGTTGGAGTATAATTTATGTCCTTTTCTGTTGTTGAAAATAACATATAATAATAGCATATACACAAATATAAATATATATATTAGAATATATAATGTAAGTTCTTAACAAATTAGATCCATCAATATATATACTTGTTTAATTTTCACAAGTTTTATAGTTTTTCAAAACATAATCCATCTCAATAACACAAATATTTACATTTTTTTGTCTTGATGATAATACAATTCAATTTTTGAACAGACCAATTATCTTATAAATCATAAATATTTATTACAATAATGTACTTTTTTAATAAGCCTAGAGTCCGTCCTAAGACAAGGGGCCTACAATTTTGTCCTCCATTGCTTTTTAATATGGCCCCCACTTCTGAAGTCCCTATTGCTCCTCCTTGCCTTTTGTTTTCATAGAATTTGTCATGTCTTTTCAACTGGATCTGTCCTGTCTTTTATGTACATTTTTGTTTCTTTTGATAGAAAATGTGAACACTAGAAATGGACCAAAATGTCAGCTATTTTCTGTGCTGGAATGATCAGATATATCACACTGATTTATCTGGTACTAAAAAGAGCCAAATGCCGCAGCCTGTGGCGATATTTGGCATTCGTTTAGCAAATAACAAATCCAACATTTTGTCCATGTCTAGTGATCACTGATTCTGAGAGTGGAAAAAAAATATGTCATGGCCCCTCTTTTGAATAGTTTGGACACCCTTTGTTTGACCACTAACATACTTTCTACATAATTTTATACAAAACGGAAACATCCCGATAGTTCTGCAGAAATAAAAAAAAGTATTTTTTTCTGATTTCATACAAAGCTCAATAAATCTTCATGACATTAATATAAAGCACCTGGACATTTTTTTCATGTCATTTGTTATATACGTCAGATAGGTGGACATGTGCATCAACAATCTATATATCTATCTTTAGTTGGTACTGGATAACTTTTAATGGCTTTTTACAAGGTATAAACACTTTAAATGAGTTCCTTTCATTACAATCAAGTCTTTTTGTTATACTTACACCAGCAGATTTCTTAAGCTTTATCTAGTTTGATCTGTGTTGCTGACTCTGCCCTTTTAAGCTAAGAGCAAGGTCAGCTTTTAAATCAGTGCTAAAAATGTTGATAAAAAATATATATTTCTTATGTGTCTCAATAATATATACCACGTTTCTAACTGTTCTCCATGTTGTCTATAAAAGGCAAAAAAATAAGTCTAAGCTAAATTATCTCATGATCGTTTTTTCAGTTATGGTTCTACATGAAAAAATTTAGAAATATTTTTTCTTTCAGTAAGCTAATTTTAAACAACTTGTGAGTCTGAAGTTTTTACAATAAAAATATTATATCTGCAAAACCAAGAAGCCAGATGGTATACTGTACAACCTATACATTTTGCTATACATCTATTGTAATTTTCTAGGCAATTCGACATACTCCAGACTTGGCTGTGCTGTCATTCGCAACTGAACCTCTCCTTACATCATTTAACTCTGCTTCTAATTCCTCAAAAATACCAGTTTCAATCATTTCTTCTTGCCAGGGTATGGGTATATTTCCTGAGGCAAATTCATCAAAAAATTCCTTATCATTTTGCTCCAAGTTAACGCCTTTCACTGTTGAAAATGCCCCTACATCCTGAATATCTTTAGCATAGACTGTTTTTGAGTCTGGGGCAAAAGGTGGTGTGAGAATACCTATTTTGGTGTGAAACAGAATTTCATTAGCATACAATTTCACATTTAGCTATGGGAAAAAAACTTAAATAACATTTTGGTATTTATTTATGTTGGTATGAAAGAAAGAATTATGTAAACATTTTGCAGACAAAATATGAACAGAAAATCATTCAAAATGTTTTAGTTGAAATTGAGGTGATAACACCCTTATTCACGCTCTAACCTGCATGTCAATAAGCCCCCTACTCTAGCCACCCATAAACCACCACTTAGCCCACATCGCAAACTGCCTCGATACACTATTAGCCCCTAAATGCCATACCCCACATTGCAAACTGCACCACTATGCTATTAACCCCTAAACCACCACACCCCCACATCGCAAACTACTCTGCTTCCCGATTAACCCTTAAGCCGCCACACCCCCACATCGCAAACTACCCCCTAACTTAATAGCTAACCCACTAACCCAATTACCCCCTATGTTACAAAAAAACTTATACATTAAAGAAAGCAAAAATAAAAAACCCACAGTTATGCCTCTTCTAAAACTGAAGCCCCCCTTAAAAAAAATACCCACAGCAATATAAAAAACCTTATACTAACACTAAAAGTTACTATAGCAATAGAAGAGCTTTTTGCAGTGCATTGCCCTAAAGCAGTTTAGCTATTTCTTTCATGCAGTTGGCAAGAGTCCATGAGCTAGTGACGTATGGGATATACTATCCTACCAGGGGGGGCAAAGTTTCCCAAACCTCAAAATGCCTATAAATACACCCCTCACCACATCCACAATTCAGTTTTACAAACTTTGCCTCCTATGGAGGTGGTGAAGTAAGTTTGTGCTAAGATTTCTATGTTGATATGCGCTTCTCAGCATTTTTTTCAAGCCCGATTCCTCTCAGAGTACAGTGAACGTAAGAGGGATGTGAAGGGAGTCTCACTTATTGAATGCAATGGTTTTCCTCACGGGGATCTATTTCATAGGTTCTCTGTTATCAGTCGTAGAGATTCATCTCCTACCTCCCTTTTCAGATTGACGATATAAACTCATATTCCATTACCTCTACTGATAACTGTTTCAGTACTGGTTTGGCTATCTGCTATATATGGATGGATGTCTTTTTGTAAGTATGTTTTCATTACTAAAAACACTCTCAGCTATGGTTTGGCACTTTATGTATTTATATAAAGTTCTAAATATATGTATTGTACTTATATTTGCCATGATTCAGGTTTTCAGAATATTTCCTTTTTTGCAGACTGTCAGTTTCATTTCTGGGAAATGCTTTTTTATGAAAAAATTATTTCTTACCTGGGGTATAGTTTCTTTTTCAAATTGACTGTCTTTTAAATTCGCGGGCAAAATTAGGCTCTCGAGGGCGCAAAATGCCAAAATTTATTGCGTCATTCTTGGCGCAAGATTTTTTTTGGCGCGAAATTACGTTCATTGACGCAAATTCGTCATTTCCGGCGTCTTAGTTGATGCCGAGTCCTTTACAAGGTTGCGTCATCTATGATGCAAGTGTTTAGTTTCCGGACGTTTTTGGCGCCAAAAAATATTTTTCTGTTTGTTGTGCGTTATACTTTTCATTATTTAAGACCCCATTCCTTTTGCCTCTGGCCTTTTTTTCTATGTCAGAGGGCTATGCTGTTTGCATTTTTTCCCATTCCTGAAACTGCCATATAAGGAAATTGATAATTTTGCTTTATATGTTGTTTTTTTCTCTTACATTTGCAAGATGTCTCAATCTGATCCTGTCTCAGAATTCACTGTTGGATCCCTGCTGCCTGATAACAGTTCTACCAAAGCTAAGTGCCTTTGTTGTAAACTTGTGGAGATTATACCTCCAGCTGTGGTTTGTAATAGTTGTCATGATAAACTTTTACATGCAGAAAATGTATCCATCAGTAGTAGTTCATTACCTGTTGCTGTTCCCTCAACATCTAATGCACAAGATATACCTGTAAATTTAAAAGACTTTATTTCTGATTCTATTCAGAAGGCTTTGTCTGCCATTCCGCCTTCTAATAAACGTAAAAGGTCTTTTAAAACTTCTCATAGAGTTGATGAAATTTCAAATGACCGGCAACATACTGATTTATCTTTCTCTGATGAGGATCTATCTGATTCAGAAGATCCTGCCTCAGATATTGACACTGACAAATCCTCTTATTTATTTCAAATGGAGTATATTCGTTCTTTATTAAAAGAAGTGTTGATTACATTAGATATGGAGGAAACTAGTCCTCTTGATATTAATACTAGTAAACGTTTAAATTCTGTTTATAAACTTCCTGTGGTTATTCCAGAGGTTTTTTTCAGTTTGTGATGCTATTTCAGATATGATTTCTAAGGAATGGAATAGGCCTGGTACTTCTTTTATTCCTTCTTCAAGGTTTAAAAAATTGTATCCTTTGCCAACTGTTAGATTGGAGTTTTGGGAAAAGATCCCCAAAGTTGATGGGGCTATCTCTACTCTTGCTAAACGTACTACTATTCCTACGGAAGATAGTACTTCTTTTAAAGATCCTTTAGATAGGAAACTTGAATCTTATCTAAGGAAGGCTTATTTATATTCAGGTCATCTTCTTAGGCCTGCAATTTATTTGGCTGATGTTACAGTTGCTTCAACTTTTTGGTTGGAAACTTTAGCGCAACAAGTATCAGATCATGATTTGTCTAGCATTGTTAAATTAATTCAACATGCTAATAATTTCATTTGTGATGCCATTTTTGATATCATCAAAATTGATGTTAGATATATGTTTTTAGCTATTTTAGCTAGAAGAGCTTTATGGCTTAAATCTTGGAATGCTGATATGACTTCGAAGTCCAGATTGCTATCTCTTTCTTTCCAAGTTAATAAATTATTTGTTTCTCAGTTGGATTCGATAATTTCAACTGTCACTGGGGGGAAGGGAGGGAGTCTTTTTGCCTAAGGATAAAAAAACCTAGGGGGAAAACTAAACCTTCTAACCATTTTCGCTCCTTTCGACATAATAAGAAACAGAAATCTAATCCTTCCCCAAAGGAATCTGTTTCCAATTGGAAGCCTTCCTCAAATTGGAATAAATCCAAGCCTTTTAAGAGATCAAAGCCAGCCCCCAAGACCGCATGAAGGTGCAGCCCTCATTCCAGCTCAGCTGGTAGGGGGCAGCTGTCCAAAATTATTGGATTCAGAGTATTGTCTCTCAGGGGCACAGAATAGGATTCAGAGTAAGACCGCCTGTGAGAAGATTTTTTCTCTCACGCATTCCAGCAAACCCAGTAAAGGCTCAGGCTTTCCTGAAGTGTGTTTCAGACCTGGAGTTATCAGGGGTAATCATGCCAGTTCCGTTTCAGGAACAGGGTCTGGGGTTTTATTCAAATCTATTCATTGTCCCAAAGAAAGAAAATTCATTCAGACCAGTTCTGGATCTAAAGATTTTGAATCGATATGTAAGAGTACCAACTTTCAAAATGTTGACTATAAGGACTATTTTGCCTTTTGTTCAGCAAGGGCATTGTATGTCCACAATAGACTTACAGGATGCATATCTTCATATTCCAATTCATCGGGATCACTATCAGTTCCTGAGATTCTCTTTTCTAGACAAGCATTACCAATTTGTTGCTCTTTGTTTTGGCCTAGCGACAGCTCCAAGAATCTTTTCAAAGGTTCTCGGTGCCCTACTCTCTGTAATCAGAGAGCGGGGTATTGCGGTGTTTCCTAATTTGGACGATATCTTGGTACTTGCTCAATCTTTACATCTGCAGAATCTCACATGAATCAACTAGTGTTGTTTCTTCGAAGACATGGTTGGAGGATCAATTTACCAAAAAGTTTCCAGATAGATTTAGTGTCCATGACTTTGTCTCTAACAGACAAGAGATATTTCAAATTGGTTGCAGCCTGTCGGAACCTTCAGTTTCAGTCATTCCCTTCAGTAGCTATGTGCATGGAAGTTTTAGGTCTTTTGACTGCAGCATCGGACGTGATCCCTTTTTCTCGTTTTCATATGAGACCTCTCCAGCTTTGTATGCTGAACCAATGGTGCAGGGATTATACAAGGATATCACAATTGATATCCTTAAATCCCAATGTTCGACTTTCTCTGACTTGGTGGTTAGATCACCATCATATAATTCTAGGGGCCTCTTTAATTCATCCAACCTGGACTGTGATCACAACAGATGCGAGTCTTTCAGGTTGGGGAGCTGTTTGGGGATCTCTGACAGCACAAGGGGTTTGGAACTCTCAAGAGACGAGATTTCTAATCAATATTTTGGAACTCCGTGCAATTCTCAGGGCTCTTCAGTTTTGGCCTCTGTTGAAGAGAGAATTATTCATTTGTTTTCAGACAGACAATGTCACAACTGTGGCATATGTCAATCATCAGGGTGGGACTCACAGTCCTCAAGCTATGAAAGAAGTATCCCGGATACTTGTTTGGGCGGAATCCAGCTCTTGTCTAATTTTTGCGGTTCATATCCCAGGTAATTGGGAAGCGGATTATCTCAGTCATCAGACTTTACATCCGGGAGAATGGTCTCTCCACCCAGATGTGTTTTCTCAAATTGTGCAGATGTGGGGGCTTCCAGAAATAGATCTGATGGCATCTTATCTAAACAAGAAATTCCCAGGTACCTGTCCAGGTCCAGGGATACTGAGGCAGAAGCAGTGGATGCATTGACACTTCCTTGGTGTTATCAACCTGCTTATATTTTCCCGCCTCTAGTTCTTCTTCCAAGAGTGATCTTGAAAATCATCATGGAGCAATTGTTTGTGCTGCTGGTGGCTCCAGCATGGCCTCACAGGTTTTGGTATGCGGATCTTGTTCGTATGTCCAGTTGCCAACCTTGGCCACTTCCCTTAAGGCCAGACCTTCTATCTCAAGGCCCTTTTTTCCATCAGGATCTCAAATCATTAAATTTGAAGGTATGGAAATTGAACGCTTAGTGCTTAGTCATAGAGGTTTCTCTGACTCAGTGATTAATACTATGTTGCAGGCTCGTAAATCTGTTTCTAGAAAGATTTATTATCGAATTTGGAAGACTTACATTTCATGGTGTTCTTCTCATAAATTTTCTTGGCATTCATATAGAATTCCTAGAATTTTACAGTTTCTTCAGGATGGTTTGGATAAAGGTTTGTCTGCAAGTTCTGTGAAAAGACAAATCTCTGCTCTTTCTGCTTTATTCCACAGAAAAATTGCTAAACTTCCTGATATTCACTGTTTTGTACAGGTTTTGGTTCGTATCAAGCCTGTCATCTAATCAATCTCTCCTCCCTGGAGTCTTAATTTGGTTTTGAAGGCTTTACAGGCTCCCCCATTTGAGCCAATGCATTCTTTGGACAGTAAACTACTTTCTTGGAAAGTGTTGTTCCTTTGGCCATCTCTTCTGATAGAAGAGTTTCTGAATTACCTGCTCTCTCTTGTGAATCTCCTTTTCTAATTTTTCATCAGGATAAGGCAGTTTTGTGGACTTCATTTCAATTTTTACCTAAGGTTGTGAATTCTAACAACATTAATAGAGAGATTGTTGTCCCTTCTTTGTGTCCTAATCCTAAGAATTCTTTGGAGAGATCTTTACATTCTTTGGATGTGGTGAGAGCTCTGAAATATTATGTTGAAGCTACTAAAGATTTCAGGAAGACTTCTAGTCTATTTGTTATCTTTTCTGATTCCAGGAAAGGTCAGAAGGCTTCTGCCGTTTCTTTGGCATCATGGTTAAAGCTTTTGATTCATCAAGCTTATTTGTAGTTGGGTAAAACCCTGCCTCAGAGAATTACAGCTCATTCTACTAGATCAGTTTCCACTTCTTGGGCTTTTAAGAATGAAGCTTCAGTTGATCAGATTTGCAAAGCAGCAACTTGGTCTTCTTTGCATACTTTTACTAAATTCTACCATTTTGATGTATTTGCCTCTTCGGAAGCAGTTTTTTGGCAACTGTTTCAGTTTGATTCTTCTGCTTCTAATTTGAATTTTTTCTTTTCAATTATGAGACTAAACTTATGATTTGGGTTGTGGATTAATTTTTTTCAGCGGAAAATGGCTGTTTTTATTTTTTATCCCTCCCTCTCTAGTGACTCTTGCGTGGAGTTCCACATCTTGGGTATTGCTATCCCATACGTCACTAGCTCATGGACTCTTGCCAATTACATGAAAGAAAACATAATTTATGTAAGAATTTACCTGATAAATTCATTTATTTCATATTGGCAAGAGTCAATGAGGCCCACCCTTTTTATGGTGGTTATGATTTTTTGTATAAAGCACAATTATTTCCAAATTTCTTTGTTGATGCTTTTTACTCCTTTCTTTATCACCCCACATCTTGGCTATTCGTTAAACTGAATTGTGGGTGTGGTGCGGGTTGTATTTATAGGCATTTTGAGGTTTGGGAAACTTTGCCCCTCCTGGTAGGATTGTATATCCCATACGTCACTAGCTCATGGACTCTTGCCAATATAAAAGAAATTAATTTATCAGGTAAGTTCTTACATAAATTATGTTTTTTCTCAAAAATATACAACCCCATTCTGCAATAAAAGTAATCCCCCACGCCCCCATAAAAGCCTATCTAAATAAAATTAAAAAAATAAACTTACTCTAAAAATTGCCCTGATAAGGGCATTTTGGTAGGGAATTTCGCTAAAGTGATTACAGCTCTTTTTAAAAAAAACAAAAAAACATTGTCTACCGTTAAACCCCAAAGATGGAGCTGTATTCATCCTAGTGGTGGGGGGAGTAAATCTTCATTAAGGTGATGTTCCTCTTCTATCTTTATCCTGGAAGCGTGGTCCATCCTCATCCATCTTCTGCCGCCCTCCGCTAGGGAAGTCTTCATCCATCTTCCACCTGAAGCGTCTTCTTACCTTTTTTTCTTGTCATCTTTGGCAGAAAGGAAGACCCATCAGGTAGAAGATGGATGAAGACTTCCCCATTGGAGCGGGGGCAGAAAATGTATGAAGATGGACCATTGCCAGGATGAAGATAGAAGATGACCGCCGCCTCCATGAAGATGAGTCCCCGTCACCATGAAGCGGAGTACCACAGTTGGTGATCATGAAGGAGCAGGATTCAAGGTTGATGAGTACCATCTTTGGGGTTTAACAGTAGGCTTTTTTTGGGGTGGGTGTTTTTTTTTGTAGAATAGAGGGGATTTTTTGCACTGCCAAATGCCTTTTTCAGGGCAACCTTTTTTTAGGATAGGTTTTTTTAAGAATAGGTTTTTTTATACTGGGCCATAAAAGAGATTTAGGGCACTGCCCTACCAAATGCAATTTTATAGGCAATGCCCAACCAAATGTTTTTTTCAGGACAATCTTTTTTTTAGGATAGGTTGTTTTTTTTAGAATATGCAAACAACAAACAAGAGGGTGCTTCATAGTGTAACCAGACTTCTGAAGTCTGGTTATGCTATAAGGTACCCTCTTGTTTGTCATTTGCAGAATGTGAAGAGGTTTTCCCAGACCATTTGAAGAGGAGCAGACTCTTTTTTAGCATTTTCCGGATTTTTGCTTTATGAATACCATCATATATCTTTAATATATTTTTAATGATGATTATCTTATTTTAATTTTTTTTTCTACTTCGGTGTTGAATGCACAATTAGTTCATTTTTATTTCTTAAAGTTCCTTAGTGCCCCCTTGGAAACAGTTCTGTTTGAGCATTGATGCATTTTTTTAGAATATTTTTTTCCCATTGGGCAGCTTTGGGGCACTGTCCTACCAATTACTCTTCTAAGGGCAATGCCGCACCAAATGCCCTTTTTTAGCACAATCCTTTTTTAGGATAGTTTTTTTTTATGAATAGTTTTTTTGGGGGTGTTTTCGGTGGACAGCAAAAGAGCTTTAGGGTACTGCTCTACCAAATGCCCTTCTAAGGGCAATGCCCAACCAATTGCCCTTTTCAGAGCAATCATTTATTTAGTATAATTGTTTCTCTGTTGGGCAAAAAAAGAGCTTTAAAGCAATGCCCTACCATTTAAATGCCCATAGGGCAATTTTTAGAGTAGTTTTTTTTTGGGGGTGGGGTAATTTTTATTGTAGAATGAGGTTGTATGTTTTTTGAGAAAAGAGCTAAATTGCTTTAGGTTAATGCCTTACAAAAAGCCCTTCTAAGGGGCTTTTGCTATAGTAACTTTTAGTGTTAGTATAGTTTTCTTTTATTTTAGGATGGGTTTTTTTAAGGGGTGCTTTACTGTAGTTTCAGAATAGGCATAACTGTGGGGTTTTTATTTTTGGTATTTTTTTAATTTTCTGTAATTATAGTCTGTATAATTTTATTGTCTGTGATGTGGGTGTGTGGCAGTTTAGGGGTAATAGTGAAGCAGTGCAGTTTGTGATTTTGGTGTGTATTGGTTTAGGGGTTAATAGTGAGTTAAAGGTTATAACTTTATTATAAAGCAATTACCTCTATCATACATATTTAATTAACAATTACTTAATAATCTAGCCCTATAGTGAAAAAAGAAGCAAAAATGGGGACAGTTACTAAAATCCCCTAGAGGTAAAGCTTAATCAAACCAGAGACCACACAGCTCTAATTTGTAGTTTTTAAGTGACCTGTTTAAGAGGTGAATCCTAAGTGCCATGAGGAATTATTATTATTATTTTATTATTGTTATCGGTTATTTGTAGATCGCCAACAGATTTTGCAGCGTTATAAACATAGGCGGTATACAAGGTAGCAATTATAGGGATGAAATGGGCCCTGTCTAGAGTCACACTGTTGTAGTCACTGTCAGCTCTTGTGAAGGTGATCTGCAAGCAGTTGGGCTGTTAGGCTTACATTCTAAGGGGATTAATGGCGGATAGCAATGGAGGAGAGAAACTATTTTTAGGAAAGGTTAGTGTAGGTTGTATGCATCCCTAAACAGAAGAGTCTTTAAGGAGTGCTTGAAGCTTTCAAAACTAGGGGAGAGTCTTGTGGAGTGAGGCAGAGAGTTCCACAAGATGCGAGCCAGTCTGGAGAAGTCATGTAATCGGGAATGTGAGGAGGTAACAAGAGAGGAGGAGAGAAGGAGGCTGTGAGCAGAGCGAAGTGAACAGGAAGGAGAATATCTGGAGACAAGGTCTGAGATATAGAGGGGAGCAGTGCAGTTGAGGGCTTTGTATATCAAAGTCAGAGTTTTGTGTTTAATCCTGGAGGCAAGAAGAAGCCAGTGAAGGGATTGGCAGAGAGGTGCAGAAGATTAAGTGTGATGTGTAATGAAGATGAGCCTGGCAGATGCATTTATTATGGATTGTTAAGGAGCTAGACAGCAGCTAGAGAGACCAGAGAGGACAGAGTTGCAGTAGTCAAGGCGGGAATGGATGAGAGAGTGGATTAAAATCTTAGTTGTGCCTTGTGTAAGGAAATGTCTAATTTTTAGAGATATTTTTACGGTGGAAGCGGCAGGATTTAGCCAAAGCCTGAATGTGAGGAGTGAAAGAAAGATCTGAGTCAAGTGTGACCCCAAGACATCAAACATAGGGGTAATGATGGAGTTGTCAACAGTTATAGAGAGATGGGGGGTGGGGATTTTAGATGAAGGGGGGGAAATAAGGAGCTCAGTTTTGGAGAGATTTAGCTTAAGGTAGGGAGAGGACATCCATGAAGAGATGTGAGAAGACAGTTAGTGTCACAAGTTAGCAAGGAAGGAGATAGGTCTGGAGCAGAGATGTAGATTTGAGTGACGTCAGCAAACAAATTATATGGAAACCCGGGGGACTTTATTATGGAACCTAATGATGACATGTAGATTGAGAAGAGAAGGGGACCGAGGACAGAGCCTTGCGGTACCCCAACAAAAAGTAATAACGGGGCAGAGGAAGCCCCTGAGAAGGCTACACTAAAGGTACGATAAGACAGGTAGGAAGAGAACCATGAGAGGGCTGTGTCACAAATGCCAAAGGATTGGAGGGTTTGGAGCAAAAGAGGGTAGTTAACAGTATCAATGAACCTGCTGAAGGAGAATTTAGTTAAGTTCCCTTACCAATTTAAGTGACACTAAGAGCAAATGAGAAGGGAATTGCTTTTATATAATAACCCCCTTATTAGAGTAGGGAGGTTTTAGGACAGTGGGTCTCCAGCACACCTTGGCATGGTCAGAGTATTGCCACTGTCAATCCTATAGGTCATGGGAGCTGCATCACTTAAAGCACTAGTAAATAATGTATTTTATAGACTCAGCAGCATAATTTAAGTAGGCAACCTTATAACCAGTTACAACCCAAGTGGTTCTAGTAAGCCTATGACAAATAGATTTCAACCTTGTAGTGAGGCAGTGATCCCTTAAAACCAAATGTATTTAAATGTTATTTATAGTTTCACATATAATTCACACTTCTTAAATATAGTGCCCCTGTTATTGAAGTATGTCCTAAATACATACCAGCTTCTAGTTTCCTCCAGTTGATTTCTCTGAAAAAGGGCACAACACGAAGCTCATCACAATTTCCATCTTTAAAACCAATTCTTTTCTTAGGGTCTTTTTCAAGTAAGGCTTCACAGAAAGACTTGCACTCTTTATTAAACTTTTCATTGTATGTTACTGGATCATTAAGAACTCTATTTTTTAAATCCTTGTTTTCAACCTGAAACAAGAAAGAATTAATAAACAATACAATTTGTTTTAATGATAATACACAACTGAATATTCCAGTTTTTTCTTTTCAATAAATTTGCATACTTATTAAAACATAATTTGTCATTATGGGGTATTGAGGTTAGATTTACGTGAAAAAAAATATTAATTTCAACAATTTTAGCATAAGGCTGCAACATAAAAAAATATGAAAATATTATAAGGTCTAAATACTTTCTGTCTGAATGCACTGTGTGTGTGCGTGTACATATATATATATATATATATATAAATATATATATATATATATATATATATATAGAGAGAGAGAGAGAGAGAGAGAGAGAGAGAGAGAGAGAGAGAGAGAGAGAGAGAAAGAAAGAGAGAGAGAGAGAGAGTCAGTCCAAAGCACAGGCACTCAATAGTCTTTGTATAAAAAAATCCAGTTTTATTGAGTCAAAATTTAAAAGACATAACGTTTCGGCACGAAATTGTGCCTTTGTCAAATGTCAAAAAGCAGCAGAGAAAACCTAAAATCACTGACAAATATGTATAAAGCCTAACCTTTTATACCCATTTTGCAGCCTCTTACTGCCCAAGCGTTCCGCCATTCAACACGTGCGTGTGACTTCATCAAAGTACGCCGACGTCAATGACATCATGACGTACGTGGCAACGTTGCTATAACAACGTACGTACACATTAACATATGTAGCTATGTTGGCAATCAGCAGGGTAAAGGGTAGGATAATATATACCTATACTATTTTACACTGCGCACTATTTCTGTAACAGAAGGGAAAGGGGCAAAAATTATCAGTGATTAATGCATTGCACTATATTAGGCACACAGCGATATAGCATGTTAGTGCTACAAATCAAGCCCCACTATTACAGCAAATAGTATGCAGTAAAAAATAAGGAATGTACACACTTAAAACACAAGATGTTAAATATCACATTATATGGCATTGCGCATAATATGAAATTAGTAATTGCAACATCAAGTTACAAAAGGGTTGTATATCAAATAACAAAGCCAATGTTAATATGCACATGATCCCACACTATTAACAATAGAGACCATATAATACCCAAACATCAAACAAATAATACTAAATAGATTGGACTACTTCAAAGCCCAATGGAGTATGTTAGAAACCTTTATGTACAGTGAGAACCCAAACGATATCCAGATCTCATACCCCATCCTTCAATAGAAGGGACTGAAATCCAGGGAGGTATTAAGGCCCCTTGGGGCTAAAGTGTCCATCTGGTAAATCCATTTACTCTCCAATTATAAAATTTTTTTAGCTCTTTTGCCTCCCCTAGGCATGGGGGACATGATTGATCAGCATCGATCGCAGGCTTGAAACACCATGTTTGAACTTTATAAAGTGGCGTGCCACTGGCTGGTCTGATTCACCCTTGGTAAGTGCTTCACGGATGGCACAACGATGATTGGCCATCCGCTCATGAAAGGTGGTTATTGTTTTCCCAATGTATACCCTAGAGCACGGGCATATCAGCATATATTCAACAAACATACTTGTGCAAGACAACCTATGACGTATCATGTATCTATGGTTGTTATGTGGTGGTTGTTGGAATGTGTTGCCCCTAAGCATACCATTGCAGGTGATGCAGCTGCCACATGGGAAACAGCCCATCTTAGCTGATTTCAACCATATCTCCTTTTTGTAGTGTTTCACAGGATCGGTTTTGACCAACAGGTCTCTCAGATTGTTGGTCAAAACCGATCCTGTGATACACTATAAAAAGGAGACATTGTTGAAATCAGCTAAGATGGGCTGTTTCCCATGTGGCAGCTGCATCACCTGCAATGGTATGCTTAGGGGCCCCACATTCCAATATCCACATAACAACCATAGATACATGATACGTCATAGGCTGTCTTGCACAAGTACGTTTGTTGTGTATATGCTGATATGCCCGTGCTCTAGGGTATACATTGGGAAAATGATAACCACCTTTCATGAGCGGATGGCCAATCATCATTGTGCCATCCTTGAAGCACCTACCAAGGGTGAATCAGACCAGCCAGTGGCACGCCACTGTATAAAGTTCAAACATGGTGTTTCAAGTCTGAGATCGATGCTGATCGATCATGTAACCCCCATGCCTAGGGGAGGCAACAGAGCTAAAAAATTGTTACAATTGGAGAGTAAATGGATTTACCGGATGGACACTTTAGCCCCAAGGGGCCTAAATACCTCCTTGGATTTCAGTCCCTTCTATTGAAGGATGGGATATGTGATCTGGATATCGTTTGGGTTCTCACTGTACATAAAGGTTTCTAACATACTCCATTGGGCTTTGAAGTAGTCCAATCTATTTTGTATTATTTGTTTGATGTTTGGGTATTATATGGTCTCTATTGTTAATAGTGTGGGATCATGTGCATATTAACATTGGCTTTGTTATTTGAGATGCAGCCCTTTTGTAACTTGATGTTGCAATTACTGATTTCATATTATGCGCAATGCCATATAATGTGATAATTAACATCTTGTGCTTTAAGTGTGTACATTCCTTATTTTTTACTGCACACTATTTACTGTCATAATACTGGGGCTTGCTTTGTAGCACTAACATGCTATATCGCTGTGCGCCTAATATAGTGCTATGCATTAATCACTGTGATCATTTTTGCCCCTTTCCCTTCTTTTACAGAAATAGGCCTAGATTTGGAGTTCGGCGGTAAAAGGGCTGTTAACGCTCCACGGGCTTTTTTCTGGCCGCACCATAAAATTAACTCTGGTATCGAGAGTTCAAACAAATGCTGCGTTAGGCTCCAAAAAAGGAGCGTAGAGCATTTTTACCGCAAATGCAACTCTCGATACCAGAGTTGCTTACGGACGCGGCCGGCCTCAAAAACGTGCTCGTGCACGATTCCCCCATAGGAAACAATGGGGCTGTTTGAGCTGAAAAAAAAACTAACACCTGCAAAAAAGCAGCGTTCAGCTCTTAACGCAGCCCCATTGTTTCCTATGGGGAAACACTTCCTACGTCTGCACCTAACACTCTAACATGTACCCCGAGTCTAAACACCCCTAGCCTTACACTTATTAACCCCTAATCTGCCGCCCCCGCTATCGCTGACCCCTGCATATTTTTTTAAACCCCTAATCTGCCGCTCCGTAAACCGCCGCCACCTACGTTATCCCTATGTACCCCTAATCTGCTACCCCTAACACCGCCGACCCCTATATTATATTTATTAACCCCTAACCTGCCCCCCACAACGTCGCCGACACCTGCCTACACTTATTAACCCCTAATCTGCCGAGCGGACCTGAGCGCTACTATAATAAAGTTATTAACCCCTAATCCGCCTCACTAACCCTATCATAAATAGTATTAACCCCTAATCTGCCCTCCCTAACATCGCCGACACCTAACTTCAATTATTAACCCCTAATCTTCCGATCGGAGCTCACCGCTATTCTAATAAATGGATTAACCCCTAAAGCTAAGTCTAACCCTAACACTAACACCCCCCTAAGTTAAATATAATATTTATCTAACGAAATAAATTAACTCTTATTAAATAACTTATTCCTATTTAAAGCTAAATACTTACCTGTAAAATAAATCCTAATATAGCTACAATATAAATTATAATTATATTATAGCTATTTTAGGATTAATATTTATTTTACAGGCAACTTTGTTATTATTTTAACCAGGTAAAATAGCTATTAAATAGTTAAGAAATATTTAATAGTTACCTAGTTAAAATAATAACAAATTTACCTGTAAAATAAATCCTAACCTAAGATATAATTAAACATAACACTACCCTATCAATAAAATAATTAAATAAACTACCTACAATTACCTACAATTAACCTAACACTACACTATCAATAAATTAATTAAACACAATTCCTACAAATAAATACAATTAAATAAACTAGCTAAAGTACAAAAAATAAAAAAGAACTAAGTTACAGAAAATAAAAAAATATTTACAAACATAAGAAAAATATTACAACAATTTTAAACTAATTACACCTACTCTAAGCCCCCTAATAAAATAACAAAGCCCCCCAAAATAAAAAATTCCCTACCCTATTCTAAATTAAAAAAGTTACAAGCTCTTTTACCTTACCAGCCCTGAACAGGGCCCTTTGCGGGGCATGCCCCAAGAAGTTCAGCTCTTTTGCCTGTAAAAAAAAACATACAATACCCCCCCCCCAACATTACAACCCACCACCCACATACCCCTAATCTAACCCAAACCCCCCTTAAATAAACCTAACACTAAGCCCCTGAAGATCTTCCTACCTTGTCTTCACCATCCAGGTATCACTGATCCGTCCTGGCTCCAAGATCTTCATCCAACCCAAGCGGGGGTTGGCGATCCATAATCCGGTCCAGAAGAGGCTCCAAAGTCTTCCTCCTATCCGGCAAGAAGAGGACATCCGGACCGGCAAACATCTTCTCCAAGCGGCATCTTCAATCTTCTTCCATCCGGTGCGGAGCGGGTCCATCTTGAAGCAGGCGACGCGGATCCATCCTCTTCTTCCGTTGTCTCCCGACTAATGACGGTTCCTTTAAGGGACGTCATCCAAGATGGCGTCCCTCGAATTCCGATTGGCTGATAGGATTCTATCAGCCAATCGGAATTAAGGTAGGAATTTTCTGATTGGCTGATGGAATCAGCCAATCAGAATCAAGTTCAATCCGATTGGCTGATCCAATCAGCCAATCAGATTGAGCTCGCATTCTATTGGCTGTTCCGATCAGCCAATAGAATGCGAGCTCAATCTGATTGGCTGATTGGATCGGCCAATCGGATTGAACTAGATTCTGATTGGCTGATGGAATCAGCCAATCAGAAAATTCCTACCTTAATTCCGTTTGGCTGATAGAATCCTATCAGCCAATCGGAATTCGAGGGACGCCATCTTGGATGACATCCCTTAAAGGAACAGTCATTCGTCGTTCAGTCGTCGGTCCGGATGGATGTTCCGCGCTGGAGGTCTTCAGGATCCTGCCGCTTCGCTCCGGATGGAAGAAGATCGAAGATGCCGCTTGGAGAAGATGTTTGCCGGTCCGGATGTCCTCTTCTTGCCGGATAGGAGGAAGACTTTGGAGCCTCTTCTGGACCGAATTATGGATCGCCAACCCCCGCTTGGGTTGGATGAAGATCTTGGAGCCAGGACGGATCGGTGATACCTGGATGGTGAAGACAAGGTAGGAAGATCTTCAGGGGCTTAGTGTTAGGTTTATTTAAGGGGGGTTTGGGTTAGATTAGGGGTATGTGGGTGGTGGGTTGTAATGTTGGGGGGGGGGTATTGTATGTTTTTTTTTACAGGCAAAAGAGCTGAACTTCTTGGGGCATGCCCCGCAAAGGGCCCTGTTCAGGGCTGGTAAGGTAAAAGAGCTTGTAACTTTTTTAATTTAGAATAGGGTAGGGAATTTTTTATTTTGGGGGGCTTTGTTATTTTATTAGGGGGCTTAGAGTAGGTGTAATTAGTTTAAAATTGTTGTAATATTTTTCTTATGTTTGTAAATATTTTATTATTTTCTGTAACTTAGTTCTTTTTTATTTTTTGTACTTTAGCTAGTTTATTTAATTGTATTTATTTGTAGGAATTGTGTTTAATTAATTTATTGATAGTGTAGTGTTAGGTTAATTGTAGGTAATTGTAGGTAGTTTATTTAATAATTTTATTGATAGGGTAGTGTTATGTTTAATTATATCTTAGGTTAGGATTTATTTTACAGGTAAATTTGTTATTATTTTAACTAGGTAACTATTAAATAGTTCTTAACTATTTAATAGCTATTTTACCTGGTTAAAATAATAACAAAGTTGCCTGTAAAATAAATATTAATCCTAAAATAGCTATAATATAATTATAATTTATATTGTAGCTATATTAGGATTTATTTTACAGGTAAGTATTTAGCTTTAAATAGGAATAATTTATTTAATAAGAGTTAATTTATTTCGTTAGATAAAAATTATATTTAACTTTGGGGGGTGTTAGTGTTAGGGTTAGACTTAGCTTTAGGGGTTAATACATTTATTAGAATAGCGGTGAGCTCCGGTCGGCAGATTAGGGGTTAATAATTGAAGTTAGGTGTCGGCGATGTTAGGGAGGGCAGATTAGGGGTTAATACTATTTATGATAGGGTTAGTGAGGCGGATTAGGGGTTAATACATTTATTATAGTAGCGCTCAGGTCCGCTCGGCAGATTAGGGGTTAATAAGTGTAGGCAGGTGTCGGCGACGTTGAGGGGGGCATATTAGGGGTTAATAAATATAATATAGGGGTCGGCGGTGTTAGGGGTAGCAGATTAGGGGTACATAGGGATAACGTAGGTGGCGGCGATTTGCGGTCGGAAATTAGGGGTTAATTATTTTAAGTAGCTGGCGGCGACGTTGTGGGGGGCAAGTTAGGGGTTAATAAATGTAATACAGGGGTCGGCGGGGTTAGGGGCAGCAGATTAGGGGTACATAAGTATAACGTAGGTGGCGGTCGGCAGATTAGGGGTTAAAAATTTTAATCGAGTGTCGGCGGTGTGGGGGGACCTCGGTTTAGGGGTACATAGGTAGTTTATAGGTGTTAGTGTACTTTAGGGTACAGTAGTTAAGAGCTTTATGAACCGGCGTTAGCCCAGAAAGCTCTTAACTCCTGCTATTTTCAGGCGGCTGGAATCTTGTCGTTAGAGCTCTAACGCTCTAATTATTTTAAGTAGCTGGCGGCGACGTTGTGGGGGGCAAGTTAGGGGTTAATAAATGTAATACAGGGGTCGGCGGGGTTAGGGGCAGCAGATTAGGGGTACATAAGTATAACGTAGGTGGCGGTCGGCAGATTAGGGGTTAAAAATTTTAATCGAGTGGCGGCGGTGTGGGGGGACCTCGGTTTAGGGGTACATAGGTAGTTTATAGGTGTTAGTGTACTTTAGGGTACAGTAGTTAAGAGCTTTATGAACCGGCGTTAGCCCAGAAAGCTCTTAACTCCTGCTATTTTCAGGCGGCTGGAATCTTGTCGTTAGAGCTCTAACGCTCACTTCAGAAACGACTCTAAATACCAGCGTTAGAAAGATCCCATTGAAAATATAGGCTACGCAAATGGCGTAGGGGGATCTGCGGTATGGAAAAGTCGCGGCTGAAAAGTGAGCGTTAGACCCTTTAATCACTGACTCCAAATACCAGCGGGCGGCCAAAACCAGCGTTAGGAGCCTCTAACGCTGGTTTTGACGGCTACCGCCGAACTCCAAATCTAGGCCATAGTGTGCAGTGTAAATTAGTATAGGTATATATTATTCTACCCTTACCCTGCTGATTGCCAGCATAACTACATATGTTAATGTGTACATACGTTGTTATGTCATTGACGTTGGCGTACTCTGATGACATTACACGCACATGTTGAATGGCGCTTAGGCAGTAAGAGGCTGCAAAATGGGTATAAAAGGTTAGGCTTTATACATGTTTGTCATTGATTTTAGGTTTTCTCTGCTGCTTTTTTGACATTTGACAAAGGCACAATTGCGTGCCGAAACGTTATGTCTTTTAAATTTTGACTCAATAAAACTGTTTTTTTTTATACAAAGACTATTGAGTGCCTGTGCTTTGGACTGACTCTGTATATGCTTTGCAGGGCACCGTGGCACTTTAGAAATTTTTTAAAATTGTGCTGTCCTTCTTTGGATATATATATATATTATATTATGAATTAAATCTCAAATGCATTTGTGTTCTGATTTTTTTATGTATCCGTTGTAATAGTCAAGAGAAACAATACATGAATAACAAAAAAACAGAATTTCTTCTAATGAACATTACAATAGGATTTCCTGTCCACAGAAGATCAGCACACTTCTTAGAAACAACAGTATTTACAAATAATAATCTTCTCTACTTGAATAACATAAAATTGTCATTACCAGATTTACAAAGCTAAACTACTCTATACATCTATATGTTCAAGTACGTGGCTAATATGATTTATAGTAGTGTTTCTCAACTCCAGTCCTCAAGTACCCCTAACAGGCCAGATTTTTATTATACAGTAGCTGAACTAGAGCACATGTGAAATAATTAGCTGATGGGTGAGAGCAGGTTAGTAACCATGGTTACTGATCGGCAGATTATTTCACCTGTGCTCTAGTTCAGCTATAACGAAAACCTGGCCTGTTCGGGGTACTTGAGGACCATGGTCGAGAAACACTGATTTATAGCAGGAGAGCCTGGGTGTGTGCATAAGGGTCGGAGTATGAAGTGAGGCGCTGGCAGATTGCCAAACAAGATGCACCAGACTGCAGCTAATGTGTGTGTTACAATTATATTTGAATGTTGATTTTTAATTTTTATAACAATAAAGTATTTTGATTTTTATGGATCAGAATATGGAGTCATTTTGATAAGAGCACAAGAGTGTACGCTAGAGTCTGTGAGCAAGGGTGGGAGTCTAAAGGTGCAAGAATGAGAGACTGCTTGGTGGTTGTATATGACTAGGAAAAGGCTTGGCCCTTCAAGATGATCACTTGCCCCTAAAACTTGGGAGGGGCGATCAACTAGATAGATAGATAGATAGATAGATAGAAATTCTGCCCCACTTTCATTTTGTAAACTGGAGTGTGAATAAGGTAGTGTTTTAGTTGGGGCTATATCATATATACAGGGATATGTTGAAGAATACTGATGTGTATGCCACCAATAATATATGCCAAGCAATAAATATGGAGTCAGAAATCCCAGGTAACCATCAAAATGGTCATCAACAATTTAATACTAGAGACAAAACACCCTGGGCATAACCTTATAAGTCAAGGTCTGTATGATACAGCACAAATGGTTACCAGGGAACAGCACTACCAAAAGCATCAATAGTTTTGCCTCAATGTGTATTATGCAATGTCATGTGTAAAGCGTGTGGTGGCAGTGTGATGGTAATGATATGAAAACTGTGCCTAAGGTTCTGGTCAAAAATTATATTTTGAGATCCTCAAACAATCACTACTTTTAACATAAAAAAGTGTGAAACAAAAAACAAGTTAAAATGATGTATTACAATAAAAAATGGGACTTTATTATCTCATTATCTCTAAAAAGTGGTTAATAAGTAAAATATAATTCAAATGTGGTTTTTCACTGAAAAACCACAAGATTTCAAAGTACAGCTTTTTGTCTGAGATAAGTTATGCACTAACTCACAGATTTATTAGCAAGTTTTAAAACGACACATTTTCTATGATGTTATTCTAAACATATTTACTAAAATTTGGAGAGTTCTTTCATGCTATAGTCAATTTGCTTTACAGAATAAAATAAACATTTGAAAGATTTGCCTAATTGAACGGGTCACTGTGTTTGTATGAATGTTTATACTAGTGCTATTCCATTCATTTTTAGTCCACTTAGAGATCCATGTTATACGTATGACAACTTGCATCAACACATTTGCCTTTTTTTTTTAGAGATTCTTTATAGAAATAGTTATATTTACAACCAAAGTTTACTTTAAATTTAGGCAAGAGATAGATGCCGGTATTTCTAAAACTCTTTAAAAAGAAAAATACAAGGAAATATGATCATTACATTTTCAATGTACACACTGCACATTTTTTACATGATTGTCATATTTATTTTATAAATGATTTTTCACACTTATTGGAGTATATTTTTTTCTCCCTATCAAAAGTTGTTAGGGAGAGTAATTAATGTGCTTTAAATTGTTATACTTAACAACACAATTCTCTGAAATGCATGTTGAACTAAATGTTCTTTAAAATGTTCTTAATTTATACATTGTAAGTATCTAAATATGAGAATATTGCAAAAGCTATTAAAATTGATAAAAAAATGGTGAGTTGGCTCTGGCTTACTATGAAATCACCATTACTGTATAATCTGGTACTTAATTTTAAATTAATATAGAGAGTTTTTTAGTATAAATTGCTGAATTATATATAAAGGTAGGTGAGCAAATATTCCCACTACCTTCTTGTTAAAGGGATATTAAACAGATCTTTTTTAGTAAACACAAATATGTTAAATCAAGTAAACATAGAAAGAAACATACTGTGAAAAAAACAGCAAATAACCCTCCTTACTTGCAAAATGAGGGCTTAAATATTTTTTATGTAGCCACTGCCCTCAGAGAAATAAGAGAGTCGACATATTTGCAACTTATGTTGCATTCTGCCTATACTGAGCATGGGCCCATCTGACTCCCTGTTTATCTAGTATTCACTTAATAGTAAACCAGCTTATATTACTCTAGAAGTTTTATGACATCAAGCTAGATATGCCTTCCTATAGAGTCCTCAGTCACCTTGTAGGACTCTGACATGAAGTAATGGCCTCTGCACAAATGAAGTTTAAAAATAATAACTACAATGCAAAATACATATTGCTATTTCTATTAATTATAAGCCAATCATGACATTTTAAACAAATTTCCAGTGCACTTCTATTTTCAAAAATTTTTTATTCTCATGGTATCCTTTTTTTGAAGAGTAGGCTTAGGAGCAGCAATGCACTACGAGGATCTAGCTGAACACATCTGGTAAGCCAATGACAAGAGGCATATATGTAGGGTTTCCACCTTTTCTTGAAAAAAAATATGATAATAGAAGTAAATTGGAAAGTTGTTTAAAATTGCATGCTCTATCTGAACCATAAACGTTTAATTTTGACAATACCTTTTAAAATGGGGTTTCAAAATTAAAACGTACTTTTCACTAATGTCAGTAACAGTTCTTTACTATGCTGATGCTCTTATGGGATTGGTTAAAAGCTGTATACTATTACATATCTTCATTTCCTTTCCTGTTAACTGCCATTTTCTACTATGGGAGTAGCTGTGTATTTCATTTTTATTCTGTCCTTAGTATTGTAAAATCTGCTGCCCACAAACTCATCTTTGCCTCATGTTTCTCACAACCAGAGACCAGGCACATGTTGAGAGGTCTTGTGCCACCACTAGACAGCAGGGGTCATTGGTTTGTAGTAAAATTAATAAATAAAACAGAGCATAGGAGTAGTAAGGCACATGCCATAGAGACAACTCACTAAATCCTGCTGCCCTAGACATAGGTCTAGTTGGCCTAGCTTAAAATATACTCCTGTATGGGAGAGAATAAAGATACAATAAATATAGTATTTGCCTAACATTTTAGAACAAACATGATCTAAATTATAAGGGAAAAAAAACATTTTCTGTTTAATTAGAAATATGAAATATATAAAATAATCTTGTACCTTTTCTCCTCTACAACGAAATGGTCCACGGGCTGCAATCATTTCATACAAGGTGACACCCAGAGAGAAATAGTCTACAGAATAATCATATTCTTCTCCCTGCAATAGTTCAGGAGCCATAAACCCTTAAAAAAAAAGAAAGGTTAAAAGTTAAAAGCCAGTAAAAATGGATCTAAAAACTTTATATAGGGAGCGGTAGTTTGCACTCATGTTCAAGCGTTAAAACCGCTAGAAGTATTATTTTTTTGCGCATGGAGATCCATACTCGTATCATGAGCTGAAAGTAAAAAGTTTGAGCTCTCACGTTTGTAAAAACGCGGTAACAAATAGACTTCGAGAAGTCACAAACACAAAATTGTATTTCTCACATTCTTCAATGGAGCCAAAAAAGTTGAAAAAAACAATCACGTCACACAAACACGATTGCGGTTAACTTAAGAAGATAATATTGATATTTCAAAATCCAATGTTCTGCACATAGCAGAATATGTTCTATTTATTCTTAAAGAGATATTTAAATATATGAAATTTATACGTAAAGAGTATCACACAATTAATACCCTGAACAGTAGTACTAGCAAATAGTTACAATTATATGCAAAGAAAGAGAAAGTAGCATCCCTTAAGCACTCTAAAGAATCAAAGTTAAATAAGTCCAAAAAGAAGGACACACAAAAAAGGGGGGTCTGGATCCTCAGAAAAATATTTTGGGGAAAAATGAAAAAATAATAAAACTTAAAAGTTATTGTATCAAAAAAATAAAAATGAGAGCATGAAAGGTCTAATTCACAGTATTGATTCTATATGCACAGTAAGGATCTATGCAGTCAAATGAAATTGATGTGGTCCACTGGCTAGTGACGTTGGCGTGGTAGACTGGGGAGGCTTGCCCTGATGTGGCCCGTTGCAGCATAAGAATTGATGTGCCATAATAACTCTCTTGTTTTGTCGTCGTAAAAGTTGTGAGAGTTGCGGATGGACGCTACGGCTAGCCATGATTGGCTGAATAGTACACACCTTCTTTTTTCACCTAACCAATAATAAGAATTGGAGGTGGGTGACGTATATATAGGAGAATGGAATCGTCACTTAGAACTGACCAATAGATAGATGTGGCCCTCGTGGGCCATAAGGGCGTGTACACTAATATATCTCTAAAGGTAGAGAGAATATTTAAGAATAAACGGGTAACAAATAACAAGGATGTCTCATATAATTAAAAACAGCTGATTGCAACCGTTGAGAGTGGTGTGAAGGATGATTGGCTTATTCCTGGTGAGAAGTAATCATTGGCTTTAACAGCCTATTTAAACTAGAAAATAACAAACAATTTGCCTTTGATAAAGCAGGAGCGAAACGTGCATCAGGCATTTTGTGGCATGATTAGGTCCTGGACCAGGGCTCTTGGTATTGGTATTGTATCTCTTCTGTGGTTCTCCTTAGGGAGACCTTATAGTCACTGGTAGACTGTACGTGAGGGCTCTTTTTGTTTCATGTTGCACTATATAATGGGGATAGTTACCTCCCTTAAACTTTTCTGGTATTAGGCTTTTCATTTGACTGTATAGATCCTTACTGTGCATATAGAATCAATGCTGTGAATTGGACCTTTCATGCCCCTGTGTGTTTTTTAATCTTTTTAGTGTTTTTAATGCAGTTTTAAATCTCTAATTTCTCTTGTAAGGTGTATCCAGTCCACGGATCATCCATTACTTGTGGGATATTCTCATTCCCAACAGGAAGTTGCAAAAGGACACCCACAGCAGAGCTGTTACATAGCTCCTCCCCTAACTGCCATATCCAGTCATTTTCTTGCAACTCTCAACACGCATGGAGGTAGTAAGAGAGAGTGGTGAAAAATAGTTAGTTTATTTTCTTCAATAAAAAGTTTGTTATTTTTAAATGGTACCGGAGTTGTACTATTTTATCTCAGGCAGAAGTAGAAGAAGAATCTGCCTGAGTTTTCTATGATCTTAGCAGGTTGTAACTAAGATCCATTGCTTTTCTCACATATGTCTGAGGAGTGAGGTAACTTCAGCAGGAGAATGGCGTGCAGTTTATTCTGCTATGAGGTATGTGCAGTTACAATTTTTTCTAGGATTGGAAATGCTAGAAAATGCTGCTGATACCGGATTAATGTAAGTTAAGCCTGAATACAGTGATTTAATAACGACTGGTATCATGCTTACTCTCAGGGGTAATACCCTTATATAAATACAATATAAAACGCTTGCTGGCATGTTTAATCGTTTTTATATGTGTTTCTGGTGATAAAAATTATTGGGGCCTAATTTTTTCCACATGGCTGGCTTTATTTTTGCCTAGTAACAGTTTCCTGAGGCTTTCCACTGTTGTAGTATGAGTGGGAGGGGCCTATTTTAGCGCTGTTTTGCGCAGTTAAAATTACAGACTGAGACATCCAGTTTTCCAAGTCCCCTGAATGCTGCAGGACATATCAAAAGGGCCTAAAGTCTTTTATTGGGGAAGGTAGGCCCACAGCAGAGCTGTGGCAGTTGATTGTGACTGTTAAAAAAAGTCTATGTTGTTTTTTTGATCCGTTGTTTGAACTAAGGGGTTAATCATCCATTTGCAAGTGGGTGCAATGCTCTGTTATTGCTCTGCTTATTATACACACTGTAAAAATTTTGTTTGTGTAACTGCCTTTTTTCACTGTTTTTCAAATTCTGACAAAATTTGTTTCTCTTAAAGGCACAGTACCGTTTTTTATATTTGCTTGTTAACTTGATTTAAAGTGTTTTCCAAGCTTGCTAGTCTCATTGCTAGTCTGTACAAACATGTCTGACATAGAGGAAACTCCTTGTTCATTATGTTTAAAAGCCATGGTGGAACCCCCTGTTAGAATGTGTACCAAATGTACTGATTTCACTTTAAGCAATAAAGATCATATTCTGTCTTTAAAAAATGTATCACCAGAGGAATCTGACGAGGGGGAAGTTATGCCGACTAACTCTCCCCACGTGTTAGATCCTTTGACTCCCTCTCAAGGGACTCACGCTCAAATGGCGCCAGGTACATCTAGGGCGCCCATAGCGATTACTTTACAAGACATGGCGGCAGTCATGGATAATACACTGTCAGCGGTATTAGCCAGGCTACCTGAATTTAGAGGTAAGCGAGATAGCTCTGGGGTAAGACGAAATGCAGAGCATATGTCTGATACTGCCTCACAATATGCAGAAGCTGAGGAAGGAGAGCTTCAGTCTGTGGGTGATATTTCTGACTCAGGAAAGGTACCTGATTCTGATATTTCTACATTTAAATTTAAGCTTGAACACCTCCGCATATTGCTCAGGGAGGTTTTAGCTGCTCTGAATGACTGTGACACAATTGCAGTGCCAGAGAAATTGTGTAGACTGGATAAATACTTTCCAGTGCCGGTGTGTACTGATGTTTTTCCAATACCTAAAAGGTTTACAGAAATTATTACTAAGGAATGGGATAGGCCAGGTGTGCCGTTCTCTCCACCTCCTATTTTTAGAAAAATGTTTCCTATAGACCCCACCACACGGGACTTATGGCAGACAGTCCCTAAGGTGGAGGGAGCAGTTTCTACTCTTGCAAAGCGTACTACTATCCCTGTCGAGGATAGTTGTGCTTTTTCAGATCCAATGGATAAAAAATTAGAAGGTTACCTTAAGAAAATGTTTATTCAACAAGGTTTTATCCTACAGCCCCTTGCATGCATTGCTTCTGTCACTGCTGCTGCGGCGTTCTGGTTTGAGTCTTTGGAAGAGGCTTTACAGGTAGTGACTCCATTGGATGACATACTTGGCAAACTTAGAGCACTTAAGCTAGCCAATTCTTTTGTTTCTGATGCCATTGTTCATTTGACTAAACTAACGGCTAAGAATTCTGGTTTTGCTATACAGGCGCGTAGGGCGCTATGGCTTAAATCATGGTCAGCTGACGTGACTTCAAAATCTAAGCTGCTTAACATTCCCTTCAAGGGGCAGACCCTATTCGGGCCTGGTTTGAAGGAGATTATTGCTGATATCACTGGAGGAAAAGGTCATGCCCTTCCTCAGGACAGGTCCAAATCAAGGGCCAAACAGTCTAATTTTTGTGCCTTTCGAAACTTCAAGGCAAGTACGGCATCAACTTCCTCTAATGCAAAACAAGAGGGAACTTTTGCTCAGTCCAAGACGGTCTGGAGGCCAAACCAGACCTGGAACAAAGGTAAGCAGGCCAAAAAGCCTGCTGCTGCCTCTAAGACAGCATGAAGGAACGGCCCCCTATCCGGTAACGGATCTAGTAGGGGGCAGACTCTCACTCTTCGCCCAGGCATGGGCAAGAGATGTTCAGGATCCCTGGGCGTTGGAAATTATATCCCAGGGATATTTCTGGACTTCAAAGCTTCCCCCCCAAAAGGGAGATTTCACCTTTCACAATTATCTGCAAACCAGATAAAGAGAGAGGCATTCTTACTCTGTGTACGAGACCTCCTAGTCATGGGAGTGATCCATCCAGTTCCAAAAAAGGAACAGGGACAGGGTTTTTACTCAAATCTGTTTGTGGTTCCCAAAAAAGAGGGAACCTTCAGACCAATTTTGGATCTAAAGATCTTAAAAAAAGTCCTCAGAGTTCCATCATTCAAGATGGAAACTATTTGTACCATCCTACCTATGATCCAGGAGGGTCAATATATGACTACAGTGGATCTAAAGGATGCTTATCTTCACATTCCGATACACAAAGGTCATCATCGGTTTCTCAGGTTTGCCTTTCTGGACAGGCATTACCAGTTCGTAGCTCTTCCTTTTGGATTAGCTACAGCCCCAAGAATCTTCACGAAGGTTCTAGGGTCGCTTCTGGCGGTCCTAAGGCCGCGGGGCATATCAGTGGCCCCTTATTTAGACGACATCCTGATACAGGCGTCAAACTTCCAAATTGCCAAGTCTCATACGGACATAGTACTGGCATTTCTGAGGTCGCATGGGTGGAAAGTGAATGAGGAAAAGAGTTCTCTATCCCCACTCAAAAGAGTTTCCTTCCTAGGGACTCTGATAGATTCTGTAGAAATGAAAATTTACCTGACGGAGTCCAGGTTATCAAAGCTTTTAAATTCTTGCTGTGTTCTTCATTCCATTCCGCGCCCTTTGGTGGCTCAGTGCATGGAAGTAATCGGCTTAATGGTAGCGGCAATGGACATAGTGCCGTTTGCACGCTTACATCTCAGACCGCTGCAACTATGCATGCTCAGTCAGTGGAACGGGGATTACACAGATTTGTCCCCTCAACTAAATCTGGATCAAGAGACCAGGGATTCTCTTCTCTGGTGGCTATCTCGAGTCCATCTGTCCAAAGGTATGACCTTTCGCAGGCCAGATTGGACAATTGTAACAACAGGTGCCAGCCTTCTAGGTTGGGGTGCAGTCTGGAACTCCCTGAAGGCTCAGGGATCGTGGACTCAGGAGGAGACACTCCTTCCAATAAATATTCTGGAACTGAGAGCGATATTCAATGCTCTTCAGGCTTGGCCTCAGTTAGCAACTCTGAGGTACATCAGATTTCAGTCGGACAACATCACGACTGTGGCTTACATCAACCATCAAGGGGGAACAAGAAGTTCCTTAGCGATGTTAGAAGTCTCAAGAATAATTCACTGGGCAGAGATTCACTCTTGCCACCTATCAGCTATCCATATCCCAGGTGTAGAGAACTGGGAGGCGGATTTTCTACGTCGACAGACCTTTCATCCGGGGGAGTGGGAACTCCATCCGGAGGTGTTTGCACAATTGATTCATCGTTGGGGCAAACTAGAACTGGATCTCATGGCGTCTCGACAGAACGCCAAGCTTCCTTATTACGGTTCCAGGTCCAGGGATCCCAAAGCGACGCTGATAGATGCTCTAGCAGCGCTCTGGTCTTTCAACCTGGCTTATGTGTTTCCACCGTTTCCTCTGCTCCCTCAACTGATTGCCAAAATCAAGCAGGAGAGAGCATCAGTGATTTTAATAGCGCCTGCGTGGCCACCCAGGACCTGGTATGCAGATCTAGTGGACATGTCATCCTTTCTACCATAGACTCTGCCTTTCAGACAGGACCTTCTTCTTCAGAGTCCTTTCCACCATCCAAATCTAATGTATCTGAGACTGACTGCATGGAGATTGAATGCTTGATTTTATCAAAGCGTGGCTTCTCCGAGTCAGTCATTGATACTTTAATACAGGCACGAAAGCCTGTCACCAGGAAAATTTATCATAAGATATGGCGTAAATATCTTTATTGGTGTGAATCCAAGGGTTACTCATGGAGTAAAGTCAGGATTCCCAGGATATTATCCTTTCTCCAAGAAGGTTTGGAAAAAGGATTGTCAGCTAGTTCCTTAAAGGGACAGATTTCTGGGCTGTCTATTCTTTTGCACAAGCGTCTGGCAGATGTTACAGACGTTCAGGCATTTTGTCAGGCTTTAGTTAGAATCAAGCCTGTGTTTAAACCTGTTGCTCCGCCATGGAGCTTAAATTTGGTTCTTAAGGTTCTTCAAGGAGTTCCATTTGAACCTCTTCATTCCATTCTTTTTTGGTAGCTATTTCCTCGGCTCGTAGAGTCTCCGAGTTATCTGCCTTACAATGTGATTCTCCTTATCTGATTTTCCATTCGGATAAGGTAGTCCTACATACCAAACCTGGGTTTTTACCTAAGGTGGTATCTAACAAGAATATCAATCAAGAGATTGTTGTTCCATCCTTGTGTCCTAATCCTTCTTCAAAGAAGGAACGTCTATTACACAATCTGGACGTGGTTCGTGCTTTAAAGTTTTACTTACAAGCTACTAAAGATTTTCGTCAAACATCTGCTTTGTTTGTTGTCTACTCTGGACAGAGGAGAGGTCAAAAGGCTTCGGCAACCTCTCTTTCTTTTTGGCTAAGAAGCATAATCCGCTTAGCCTATGAGACTGCTGGACAGCAGCCTCCTGAAAGGATTACAGCTCATTCTACTAGAGCTGTGGCTTCCACTTGGGCCTTTAAAAATGAGGCTTCTGTTGAACAGATTTGCAAGGCGGCAACTTGGTCTTCGCTTCATACTTTTTCAAAATTCTACAAATTTGATACTTTTGCTTCTTCGGGGGCTATTTTTGGGAGAAAGGTTTTACAGGCAGTGGTACCTTCCGTTTAAGTACCTGCCTTGTCCCTCCCGTCATCCGTGTACTTTAGCTTTGGTATTGGTATCCCACAAGTAATGGATGATCCGTGGACTGGATACACCTTACAAGAGAAAACACAATTTATGCTTACCTGTTGTTGTGTATCCAGTCCACGGCCCGCCCTGTCATTTTAAGGCAGGTAATTTTTTCATTTAAACTACAGTCACCACTGCACCCTATGGTTTCTCCTTTCTTTGCGTGTTTTCGGTCGAATGACTGGATATGGCAGTTAGGGGAGGAGCTATGTAACAGCTCTGCTGTGGGTGTCCTCTTGCAACTTCCTGTTGGGAATGAGAATATCCCACAAGTAATGGATGATCCGTGGACTGGATACACCACAAGAGAAATAAATTTATCAGGTAAGCATAAATTGTGTTTTTTTATTTTTTTGATACAATAAATGTTAAGTTTTATTATCCTCAAAATCTTTTTCTGAGGAATGAGACCCCCTCCCCCCCCCCCCTTTGATTGGACTTACTTAACTTTGTTTCTTTCTCTTTCTTTGTGTGTGTATACACACATATATATATATATATATATATATATATATATATATATATATATACAGTATATATAGGTGTAGATATATACAGATAATATATAGGAATATATATTTTAAAATACTTATATTCTGCTATGTACAGAACATTGGAATATAAATTTACAGTAAATACATAATTAAACACTTTATTAAATATGAATATTACGTAAATTATTATTATTATTTTGTAATCATTTTTATTAGATAGTGTTATTATGAATGTAATTGTACTGGTAAATGTATTTGTGTTTTGTGCAACTTTTTTGTCTTGTGTAACAGTTAACCAGATCTCTGAGGTCGCAATAATCATTCTAGCATAAATCGTGATTGCTCTAACATGCTTGCATTTACTTTCAACTTGCAATACTAATGGAATTTAACTTTCTCGAAAATGACCGTGAAAACCCAATATCGCTTGCACACAAACGATACCACACCACTCATAATCTAGCCCATAGACAGCTAATACTATTTGTATGGGGAAAAAAACTAATTTTCCTTGGTAATATTGGAAAACTACTAAGACTTTGTTTAATTCAATCAAGTCATTCCTAAACTTATATTTTAGGTTTATGTAAACCCCGCACAATTTGTCTCACCTGGAGTTCCTGCATAACCCTTGGTTTTTGTTTTCTTCTCCTTCAGCTGTACAGCAAGCCCAAGGTCAGAAATACGCACATTTCCTGAAAAGTAAACATAGAGTTTGTTTTCAAAGGCATAATTTTAAAATGAATAACTTTACATGATAACACCACACAAACGCTCATAAACATACAATTTTATGCAGATTCCATTTTTTTTTTATTTTGGGGGTTTGAGGGGGATGGGGGGTTGTAATTTTTTTTTTATTATTTTGTAATTTTGTTTTTTTATTGTAATTATTTATTATTTTTAAGTTAGTTAGTATATTTTTATTTTAGTTTATTTTAATTAGGGTTAAGGTGTTAGGTTAGGGGCTTAGTTTTTAGTTTAATACTTTGCGTTGTGGGGGGTTGGTGGTTTAGGGGTTAATAGGTTAATTAGTTGTTTGCGTTGTGGGGGTTGGCGGATTAGGGGTTATGACTGAGGGAAGTCTCTCTAAGGGTGATGCAGGAAGCTAGACGTGGACCCGTTGCTCAGTGTGCCTAGAGGGATATGGCTGCACCTCACTGAGAAGGCCCACAATAGGCCAAAACGTATGTCTGGGTTTTGCCGTTTCTCTCGTTCAGAGAGGGATTTCATGGTATTTCCGACCAGACTGAACTATTAAGTCAGGATCAGACTAATATATTACAGGAAAGTTCTTCTCTTTGAAAGGCACATGTTGTACAAAAAGAGGCTGCTTCTTGGGTGGTAACTAGCCATAGAACAAGCTATCATAATATTGTTCGTTTCCAGGTTTAGCACCTCTCTGTTTTTATTTATGCAAATTATGACCCTGAGGGAAGTTTCCCTTAGGGTGATGCGGGAGGCCAGATGTGGACCCGTTGCTCAGTGTGCCGAGAGGGATATGGCTGCACCTCATTGACGAGGCCCACAATAGGCCGAAACGTACGTCTGAGGTTTTGCCGTTTCTCTAGTTCAGAGAGGAATTGCCTGGTATTTCGGGACTGGACTGCACTGTTAAGTCAGGATCAGACTGAAATACTACAGGAAAGTTCTTCTCTGTGAAAGCCACATGTTAAGCAAAAAGAGGCTGCTTCTTGGGTGGTAACTAGCCATAGAACAAGTTATTATGCTTGTATTCGTTCTCGGGTTTAGCGCTTCTCTTTTTTTATTTATGCAAATTGTGACCCTGAAGGAAGTTTCCCTAAGGGTGATGCGGAAAGCCAGACTTGGACCCGTTGCTCAGTGTGCCTAGAGGGATATAGATGCACCTCACTGACAAGGTCCACAATAGGCTGAAACCTACGTCTGGGGTTTTGCCATTTCTCTCATTCAGAGAGGGATTGCCTGGTATTTCAGGACTGGACTGCACTGTTAAGTCAGGATTAGACTGATATACTACAGGAAAGTTCTTCTCTGTGAAATGCACATGTTGAGCAAAAAGAGGCTGCTTCTTGGGTGGTAACTAGCCATAGAACAAGATATTATGCTATTGTTCGTTCCCAGGTTTACCGCTTTTCTGTTTTTATTTAATAGGTTTATTAGGTAGTTTGCATTGTGGGGGGATGGCGGATAAGGGGTTAATAGATTAATTAGGAGTTTGCATTGTGGCGGATTAGGGTTTAATAGGTTTATTCAGTAGTTTGTGTTATTGGGGAATGGTGGATTAGAGGTTAATAGTTTAATTAAGTGAATGGGTTGTGGGGGGTTGGAGGATTAGTTGTTAATAACTTTTATTAGATATTGCGATGTGGGGGGATGGCGGTTTAAAGGTTAACATTGCACATGCGTTAGGTGTTTGATAAGGCTTCCAGTGAGTTATGGTGCTTTTTTACTATGCGCAAGGCTTGCTGCGCCTGCCTATGTGTGACGAGCAGAAAATGGAGTAAAATATCTCTATTCTGTGCGCGTAAGTGCTTGCGCTGCATATGCAATACCGTCTGTCGACACCAGTTCTATGTTAGTTTATGGGAGTAAAAACTGCGCCCGACATGTAAAATATACGCGCGTAACTTGTGTGCTACACCGGGTATGTGATCGGTCGATTAGACTAAAAATTGCCAACGCTCATTTTTGCGGACGTCACCAAGTATGTGATCGCGCCCTTATTTAGCAAAGTGCAAAACTTGGATGGATTGGGTAATGGTTCCGATACAAAATTGCACTCTACTCTGCCACCACTAATTCACCATTATTCATTAATGGGTGCAATGTGTAGCAAAATATACAGCACATAGTAGAAAGATAAGTGCAGCACTCCGGATTTTCAAAAGTGATAAAACATCCCTACTGACACCTTTGTCAATGACATAGCAAATAAAAACAACAGTTGCTGTGCCATTGACAAAGGTGTCCATAGGGACACTGAAAGGTTTGGGAAGCATGGATTTTTAATATTTGAAATAAAAGTGATATTTTAACACTTTTGAAAATCCGGTGGGTGCTGCGCTTATCTTTCTACTATGATGATATATATATATATATATATACAGGGAGTACAGAATTATTAGGCAAGTTGTATTTTTGAGGATTAATTTTATTATTGAACAACAACCATGTTCTCAATGAACCCAAAAAACTCATTAATATCAAATCTGAATAGTTTTGGAAGTAGTTTTTAGTTTGTTTTTAGTTATAGCTATTTTAGGGGGATATCTGTGTGTGCAGGTGACTATTACTGTGCATAATTATTAGGCAACTTAACAAAAAACAAATATATACCCATTTCAATTATTTATTTTTACCAGTGAAACCAATATAACATCTCAACATTCACAAATATACATTTCTGACATTCAAAAACAAAACAAAAACAAATCAGTGACCAATATAGCCACCTTTCTTTGCAAGGACACTCAAAAGCCTGCCATCCATGGATTCTGTCAGTGTTTTGATCTGTTCACCATCAACATTGCGTGCAGCAGCAACCACAGCCTCCCAGACACTGTTCAGAGAGGTGTACTGTTTTCCCTCCTTGTAAATCTCACATTTGATGATGGACCACAGGTTCTGAATGGGGTTCAGATCAGGTGAACGAGGAGGCCATGTCATTAGATTTGCTTCTTTTATACCCTTTCTTGCCAGCCACGCTGTGGAGTACTTGGACGCGTGTGATGGAGCATTGTCCTGCATGAAAATCATGTTTTTCTTGAAGGATGCAGACTTCTTCCTGTACCACTGCTTGAAGAAGGTGTCTTCCAGAAACTGGCAGTAGGACTGTGAGTTGAGCTTGACTCCATCCTCAACCCGAAAAGGTCCCACAAGCTCATCTTTGATGATACCAGCCCAAACCAGTACTCCACCTCCACCTTGCTGGCGTCTGAGTCGGACTGGAGCTCTCTGCCCTTTACCAATCCAGCCACGGGCCCATCCATCTGGCCCATCAAGACTCACTCTCATTTCATCAGTCCATAAAACCTTAGAAAAATCAGTCTTGAGATATTTCTTGGCCCAGTCTTGACGTTTCAGCTTGTGTGTCTTGTTCAGTGGTGGTCGTCTTTCAGCCTTTCTTACCTTGGCCATGTCTCTGAGTATTGCACACCTTGTGCTTTTGGGCACTCCAGTGATGTTGCAGCTCTGAAATATGGCCAAACTGGTGGCAAGTGGCATCTTGGCAGCTGCACGCTTGACTTTTCTCAGTTCATGGGCAGTTATTTTGCGCCTTGGTTTTTCCACACGCTTCTTGCGACCCTGTTGACTATTTTGAATGAAACGCTTGATTGTTCGATGATCACGCTTCAGAAGCTTTGCAATTTTAAGAGTGCTGCATCCCTCTGCAAGATATCTCACTATTTTTGACTTTTTTGAGCCTGTCAAGTCCTTCTTTTGACCCATTTTGCCAAAGGAAAGGAAGTTGCCTAATAATTATGCACACCTGCTATAGGGTGTTGATGTCATTAGACCACACCCCTTCTCATTACAGAGATGCACATCACCTAATATGCTTAATTGGTAGTAGGCTTTCGAGCCTATACAGCTTGGAGTAAGACAACATGCATAAAGAGGATGATGTGGTCAAAATACTCATTTGCCTAATAATTCTGCACACAGTGTATATATATATACATACACTGTATATATGGAAAAAATATAAAAATAAAGGGAGAGTATTCTTACTAAATGCACCTAAATTGTAATATAAAAAATATTAGGGAATTTAGAATAATAGATGTGCCAAAGTACCTGCAAAAAACAGGGCAGTCAAGCTCGGTTTTATTCTTTATAAAGAATAGGTTATGGTACAGACCCTCAAGTTAAAAATAGAACAATATTTGTCAGAAAAAGACCTGGTCTTATATTTTAAGACCCTTGCTTAACTGATCTTTAAAATATAAGACCAGGTCCTTCTAACAAATATTGTTCTATACATACATATATATATATATATATATATATATATATATATATATATATATATATATATACTGTAGGTATATAAAAACTAGGGAAATAGTAAGGTATATGTGGCAAAAAGAACCAATCAGTAAAATCCTTGTTATGAAAATTATAGCAGAACAATTGCCTAGCAATATGAGTTATCGATATTCTCATCTTTTATATTGTTAAATAATTATTACCATCTGCTATAATATATAAACCCAGATTAGGAGGAAACATAATTTATGTAAGAACTTACCTGATAAATTCATTTCTTTCATATTGGCAAGAGTCTATGAGCTAGTGACGTATGGGATATACAATCCTACCAGGAGGGGCAAAGTTTCCCAAACCTCAAATGCCTATAAATACACCCCTCGCCATACCCACAATTCAATTTAACAAATAGCCAAGTAGTGGGATGATAGAAAAAGGAGTAAAAAGCATAAAAAAAGGAACCAAAAATATAATTGTACTTTATACAAAAAAACATAACCACAATAAAAAGGGTTGGTCTCATGGACTCTTCCCAATATTAAAGAAATTAATTTATCAGGTAAGTTCTTACATACATTATGTTTTCTTTCATGTAATTGGCAAGTAATACCCAAGATGTGGTACTCCACAGAAGAGTCACTAGAGAGGGAGGGATAAAAATAAAAACAGTCATTTTCCGCTGAAGAAAATTAAATCCACATCCAAAAAAATAAGTTTTTCTCATAATTGAAAAGAAAAAAAAATTAAGACAGAAGCAGAGGAAACAAACTGAAACAGCTGCCTGACAAACTTTTCAAATACATCAAAACGGTAGAATTTAGTAAATGTATGCAAAGAAGACCAAGTTGCTGCTTTGCAAATCTGATCAACTGAAGCTTCATTCTTAAAAGCCCACAAAGTGGAAACTGACCTAGTAGAATGAGCTGTGATTCTCTGAGGTGGGGCCTGACTCAACTTCAAGTAAGCCTGATGAATCAAAAGCTTTAACCAGGATGCCAAGGAAATGGCAGAAGCATTCTGACCTTTCCTAGGACCAGAAATGACAACAAATAGACTTCCTGAAATCTTTAGTAGCTTCAACATAATATTCCAAAGCTCTTACAACATCCAGAGAATGTAAGGATCTCTCCAAAGAATTCTTAGGATTAGGACACAAAGAGGGAACAACAATTGCCCTATTAATGTTGTTAGAATTCACAACTTTAGGCAAAAATTTAAATGAAGTCTGCAAAACTGCCTTAACCTGATGGAAAATCAGAAAAGGAGCCTCACATAAGAGAGCAGATAATTCGGAAACTCTTCTAGCTGAAGACATAGCCAATAGAAACAACACTTTCCAAGAAAGTAATTTAATATCCAAATAATGTATAGGCTCAAAAGGAGGAGCCTGTAAAGCCTTCAAAACCAAATTAAGACTCCAAGGAGGAGAGATTGATTTAATGACAGTCTACGGACCAAAGCCTGCACGAAACAGTGAATATCAGGAAGCTTAGTAATCTTTCTGTGAAAAACCCCCCAGAAAGAGCAGAGATTTGTCCCTTCAAGGAACTTGCAGACAAACCTTTTTCCAAACCATCCTGAAGAAACTGTAAAATTCTTCCAAACTCTATAATAAATCTTCCTAGAAACAGATTTACGAGCCTGTATCATAGTATCAATCAAAACCTCTATGACTAAGCACTAAGCGTTCAATTTCCATACCTTCAAATTTAACGATTTGAGATCCTGATGGAAAAACGGTCCTTGAGACAGAAGGTCTGGTCTTAAAGGAAGTGGCCAAGGTTGGCAACTGGACATCCGGACAAGATCCGCATACCAGAACCTGCAAGGCCATGCTGGTTCTACCAGAAACACAAATGATTATTCCATGATGATCTCTGAGATCACTCTTGGAAGAAGAACAAGAGGCGGGAAGATATTAGCAGGATGGTAAAACCAAGACACTGCTAACACATCCACCAACTCCGCCTGAGGATCCCTGGACAAGTACCTGGGAAGTTTCTTGTTTAGATGGTAAGCCATCAGATCTATTTCTGGAAGACCCCACATCTGAACAATCTGAAAAAAAAACACATCTGGATAAAGAGACCACTCCCCTGGATGAAATGTCTGACGGCTGAGATAATCCACTTCCCAATTGTCTACACCTGAGAAATGTACCACAGAAATGAGAGAAAAGCTGGATTCCGCCCAAGAAAGTATCCAAGATACTTCTTTCATAGCTAGGGGACTGTGAGTCTCACCATGATGATTGACATATGCCACAGTTGTGATATTGTCTGTCTGAAAACAAATGAATGGTTCTCTCTTCAACAGAGGGCAAACCTGAAGAGCCCTGAAAAAAGCACAGAGTTCTAAAATATTGATTGGTAAACCTCACTTCTTGAGATTTCCAAACCCCTTGTGCTGTCAGAGATCCCCAGATAGCTCCCCAACCTGAAAGACTTGAATCTGTTGTGATTACAGTCCAGGTTGGATGAACAAAAGAAGCTTCTTGAACTATACAATGGTGATCTAACCACCAAGTCAGAGAGAGTCGAACATTGGGATTTAAGGATATTAATTGTAATATCCTTGTATAATCCCTGCACCATTGATTCAGCATACAAAGCTGAAGAGGTCTCATATGAAAATGAGCAAAGGGGATCGCGTCCGCTGCTGCAGTTATTAGACCTAAAACTTCCATGCACATAGCCACTGAAGGGAATGATTGAGACTGAAGGTTTTGACAAGCTGAAACCAAATTTATTTGTCTCTTTTCTGTTAGATACAAAGTCATGGACACTGAATCTATCTGGAAACCTAAAAAGGTGACCCTTGTCTGAGGAATCAAGGAACTTTTTGGTAAATTAATCCTCCAACCATGTCTTTGAAGAAACAACACTAGTTGATTTGTGTGACATTCAGCAAAATGTAAAGACTGAGCTAGTACCAAGATATCGTCCAAATAAGGAAACACCACAATACCCTGTTCTCTGATTAAAGAGAGTAGGGCACGAGAACCTTTGAAAAAATTATTGGAGTTGTCGCTAGGCCAAATGGAAGAGCGACAAATTGGTAATGCTTGTCTAGAAAAGAGAATCTCAGAAACCAATAGTGGTCTGGATGAACCGGAATATGAAGATATGCATCCTGTAAGTCTATCGTGGACATATAATGACCTTGCTGAACAAAAGGCAGAATAGTCCTTATAGTCACCATTTTGAAAGTTGGCACTCTTACAAAACAATTCAAAATGTTCAGATCCAGAACTGGTCTGAATCAATTTTCTTTTTTTGGGACAATGAATAGATTTGAATAAAATCCCAGACCCTGTTCCTGAAATGGAACTGGTATGTGGTATGGGGGAAGGATTGTTTTCTGTTCCTTATTCTGTCGAAAAGAACGAAAACTATTAGAAGCTTTAGATTTACCCTTAGATCTTTTATCCTGGGGTAATAAAAACTCCCTTCCCCCCATTGACAGTTGAAATTCTTAAATCCAACTGAGAACCAAATAAATTGTTACCTTGGAAAGAAAGATATAGTAATCTAGACTTAGATACAATGTCAGCATTCCAATATTTGAGCCACAAAGCTCTTCTAGCTAAAATAACTGAAGACATAGATTTAACATCAATATTGATTATATAAAAAATAGCATCACAGATAAAATAATTAGCATGTTGGATCAAGTGAACAATGCTAGACAAATCAGGATCTGTTTCCTGTTGCGCTAAGCTTTCCAACCAAAAAGTTGATGCAGCTGCAACATCAGCCATGGATATAGCAGGCCTAAGAATGTAGCCAGAAAATAAATAAGCTTTCCTAAGATAAGATTCAAGTTTCCTATCTAAAGGGTCCTTAAAAGAAGTACTATCTTCCATAGGAATAGTAGTATGTTTGGCAAGAGTAGAAATAGCCCCATCAACTTTGGGGATTTTTTCCCAAAACTCCAACCTAACTGCTGGCAAAGTATACAGCTTTTTAAACCTAGAACAGGGAATAAAAGAAGTACCAGGCCTATTCCATTCCTTTGAAATCATATCAGAGATAGCATCAGGAACTGGAAAAACCTCTGGAGTAACCACATGAAGTTTATAAACAGAATTTAAACGTTTACTAGTTTTAGTATTAAGAGGACTAGTTTCCTCAATATTCAAAGTAATCAACACCTCTTTTAACAAGGAACGAATAAACTCCATCTTAAAGAGATAAGTAGATTTGTCAGTGTCAATATCTGAGGTAGGATCTTCTGAATCAGATAGATCCTCATCAGAGGAGGATAATTCAGTATGTTTTTGGTCATTTAAAATTTCATCAACTTTATGAGAAGTTTAAAAAGATCTTTTACGTTTATTAGAGGGCGGGATAGCAGACAAAGCCTTCTGAATCGCATCAGAATTAAAATCTTTTATATTCACAGGGATATCATGTACATTAGATGTTGAAGGAAAAACAGGCATTGTACTAGTACTGATGGATACATTCTCTGCATGTAAAAGCTTATCATGACAACTGTTACATACTACAGCTGGAGATATAATCTCCGCTAACTTACAACAGATACACTTAGCTTTGGTAGAACGGTTATTAGGCATCAGGGTTCCAACAGTGGTTTCTGAGACAGGATCAGATTGAGACATCTTGCAAATGTAAGAGAAAAAAAACAACATATAAAGCAAAATTATCAATTTCCTTATATGGCAGTTTCAGAAATGGGAAAAAAAATGCAAACAGCATAGCACTCTGAGCATAAAAAAGGCAAGAGGCATATAGCAATTGGGGTTTAAATAATTAAATTATTTGGCACCAAGTATGACGCGCAACGCAAAATGAATTTTTTTTGTGCTAACAACATCCGGAAATGACGCAACCTTGTGCAAGGAAGCCTAACCTCAACTAAGACACCGGACATTACGAATTTGCATCACCGAACGTACCTTCGCACCAAAAATTTCTTGCGCCAAAAATTACACAATAAATATCAGCATTTTGCGACCTCGCAAGCCTAATTTTGCCTGCGAAAATTAAAGAAAAAGCAGTCAATTTGAAGAAAAGACTATACTCCAGGTAAGAAAAAATAACTTCCTAAATATATTTCCCAATTTTGAAACTGATAGTCTGCAAAAGGAAATATACATAAACCTGACTCATGGCAAATATAAGTACAATACATATATTTAAAACTTTATACTAAGACATAAGGTGCAAAACCATAGCTGAGAGTGTCTTAAGTATTGAAAACATACTTACAGAAAGACACCCATCCACATATAGCAGATAGCCAAACCAGTACTGAAAAAGTATCAGTAGAGGTAATGGAATATGAGAGTATATCGTCGATCTGAAAAGGGAGGTAGGAGATGAATCTCTATGACCGATAACAGAGAACCTTTGAAAAGATTTCCCATGAGGAAAACCATAGAATCTATAGGTGATACTCTCTTCACATCCCTCTGACAAACACTGTACTCTGAGAGGAATACGGCTTCAAAATGCTGAGAAGCGCATATCACAGAAGAAAATCAAGCACAAACTTACTTCACCACCTCAATAGGAGGCAAAGTTTGTAAAACAGAATTGTGGGTGTGGTGAGGGGTGTATTTATAGGCATTTTGAGGTTTGGGAAACTTTGCCCCTCCTGGTAGGATTGTATATCCCATACGTCACTAGCTCATAGACTCTTGCCAATTACATGAAAGAAAAACAGCTAGTCATAATAGTGTACACATATTAAATATAAATAATATATTTTTAATATTTCATTCCATAACTGTGGAGTAAAATGAACATACCATCATTATCTAATAAAACGTTTTCAGGTTTGAGATCTCTGTAGATGATCCTGTTTTGGTGTAAATGTTCCATCCCAGATATAATCTGTGCAGTGTAAAAACAAGCTCTAGGCTCATCAATACCTGGATTTTCTTCATCAACATTGTAAATGTGGAATCTAAAAAAATAAAAAAGTTAAAAGTACATTAATCACTACAGTAATGAAATAATGAAATAATCCTTATTAAAAATGATCAGTTACCCTAAAAAGGGCTAGATTAATTTTGATAAAGTGTTATATTGTGTATTTAGTGTAAATATTTCACATAAAGCACATAGCAAAGTATTTCTAAATAGATATTCCTATATATATATATATATATATATATATATATATATATATATATATATATATATATATATATACCTTTATATATATATTAATATATATATATATATATATACAAACACTCTGCTAATCCGCATCTCCAGACCATATGAAAAAGAAAAGAGTATATGTCAAATTGTTAAAAGTTGAAAAATACAGCTTTATTTGGTACAAAAAATTTTAAAAATCAGTTGCATGTAAAAACATGAAAGAAAAAACAAAAGGGAAAATCAGCTACAGTCCTGTAACTGACATAGAGCAGCAGCAGCCAAACATGTTTCGGGCCTAATGTCAGCCCTTGTTCACTGGCATAACTAGTGCTGGGAAAAGCCTTAATTTAAAGGTAAAGTTAATTATCAATTACATGCATCTGTTGAATTAACCCATGACTACTTAGATAGTCATGGTTAAAGGTAAATGATCATTAATTGTTTTTTTGATTTCTTATATTAAACATTTTCATTTTAAAGCAAACATAAATGTTAAGTGTGTTTATTTAAAACTGTCAGATGGCTAGATATATATGAAAAAAAAATTATTACTCTGATTTGTTCCTAAATGGATGTAGAACTAAATCTCCACTTAGAGATATTTTTTACTTAAAAATATTTTTTACTTTAATTCAATTTCTTTTTTGTTAAAAAGGAGAGAAAATGAAAAAACCAATCATTAATCTATTAGTAAAATAAATCAACATCCATTATGGAATTTAGACCAAAGGGGTGCTTTGTTTTGAGATGGAAAATCCAAAACACTTCCCTTTGGTCCAAAAGTCTCTCTCTATCGCCCCCTCTCCTGTGTCTAGGGACATGGTCAATGCCTTGTACTGTCAAGAGGGTATCATTGGAATTATGTTCCTCTCTAAAGTGCTTAGCTATTGGTGTATTACAATCCGGGTTGCCAATATCTCTGAGATGTTGTAAGAACCTGTCACGCAGAGCACGTTTAGTGCGCCCCACGTACTGTTTTTTACATCCTTGACATGTAAGTAAATAAATGACAAATTTGGTGTTGCATGAAATGCTGAAGCGTATGTCAAACTCCCTATTTGTTGTACTTGATACAAATTTGGGACCCTGTTGGATGTGTTTGCAGGTTTTACAAATATTTCCTTGACATTTCATGGAACCTAATCTTCTCTTTAACCAGGATTGGTTAGTTTGTGACGGTAGCATTGAGGGAGCTAATAAGCTTCCTAAGGTCTTTGCTTTACGTGCTGAAAAATTACAGCCGTGTTGAACTATTTTGCTTAACTTGGCATCACTTTTTAAAATTGGCAAACAGTTACGAATAATGTCACAAATTTTGTTATAGTCTTTACTGTAATTTGTTGTAAAATATGGTTTATTGTTGTATCTCTTATTCTGTGTTTTACTCACACATTTGGAAGTAAGAAGATCATCTCTGTTTAATTTATCCACTCTATTCTTGGTTTCCTTTAATAATTTCATATCATAACCTCGGGCTTCCAATCTGTGGCCGGTGTTGGCTGCATGTGATTGAAATTTGTCCTCAGTGGTGCAATTCCTTTTAGTCCTAATCATTTGGCCATAGGGTATAGAATTAATGGTGTGTTTTGGGTGACAGGAGGAAGAGTGAAGAATGGTATTACCCGCTGAACTCTTTCTGTATAACTCTACCTCCAAAGAATGTGTGTCAGTATGTGAAGTGAGTGTGATATCCAAAAAGTTTAGGCAATCACTACTTTCAAACATGGTGAATTTAAGGTTTAGATTATTGCTGTTGGCGTGTTCAAGGAACAGTTGAACCGAATGACTGTCCCCATCCCACACCAAAAGCAAATCATCTACAGGGAGTGCAGAATTATTAGGCAAGTTGTATTTTTGAGGATTAATTTTATTATTGAACAACAACCATGTTCTCAATTAACCCAAAAAACTCATTAATATCAAAGCTGATTAGTTTTGGAAGTAGTTTTTAGTTTGTTTTTAGTTATAGCTATTTTAGGGGGATATCTGTGTGTGCAGGTGACTATTACTGTGCATAATTATTAGGCAACTTAACAAAAAACAAATATATACCCATTTCAATTATTTATTTTTACCAGTGAAACCAATATAACATCTCAACATTCACAAATATACATTTCTGACATTCAAAAACAAAACAAAAACAAATCAGTGACCAATATAGCCACCTTTCTTTGCAAGGACACTCAAAAGCCTGCCATCCATGGATTCTGTCAGTGTTTTGATCTGTTCACCATCAACATTGCGTGCAGCAGCAACCACAGCCTCCCACACACTGTTCAGAGAGGTGTACTGTTTTCCCTCCTTGTAAATCTCACATTTGATGATGGACCACAGGTTCTCAATGGGGTTCAGATCAGGTGAACAAGGAGGCCATGTCATTAGATTTGCTTCTTTTATACCCTTTCTTGCCAGCCACGTTGTGGAGTACTTGGACGCGTGTGATGGAGCATTGTCCTGCATGAAAATAATGTTTTTCTTGAAGGATGCAGACTTCTTCCTGTACCACTGCTTGAAGAAGGTGTCTTCCAGAAACTGGCAGTAGGACTGGGAGTTGAGCTTGACTCCATCCTCAACCCAAAAAGGCCCCACAAGCTCATCTTTGATGATACCAGCTCAAACCAGTACTCCACCTCCACCTTGCTGGCGTCTGAGTCGGACTGGAGCTCTCTGCCCTTTACCAATCCAGCCACGAGCCCATCCATCTGGCCCATCAAGACTCACTCTCATTTCATCAGTCCATAAAAACTTAGAAAAATCAGTCTTGAGATATTTCTTGGCCCAGTCTTGACGTTTCAGCTTGTGTGTCTTGTTCAGTGGTGGTCGTCTTTCAGCCTTTCTTACCTTGGCCATGTCTCTAAGTATTGCACACCTTGTGCTTTTGGGCACTCCAGTGATGTTGCAGCTCTGAAATATGGCCAAACTGGTGGCAAGTGGCATCTTGGCAGCTGCACGCTTGACTTTTCTCAGTTCATGGGCAGTTATTTTGCGCCTTGGTTTTTCCACACGCTTCTTGCGACCCTGTTGACTATTTTGAATGAAACGCTTGATTGTTCGATGATCACGCTTCAGAAGCTTTGCAATTTTAAGAGTGCTGCATCCCTCTTCAAGATATCTCACTATTTTTGACTTTTCTGAGCCTGTCAAGTCCTTCTTTTGACCCATTTTGCCAAAGGAAAGGAAGTTGCCTAATAATTATGCACACCTGATATAGGGTGTTGATGTCATTAGACCACACCCCTTCTCATTACAGAGATGCACATCACCTAATATGCTTAATTGGTAGTAGGCTTTTGAGCCTATACAGCTTGGAGTAAGACAACATGCATAAAGAGGATGATGTGGTCAAAATACTCATTTGCCTAATAATTCTGCACTCCCTGTATATACCTACCAAAATAAACAATGTTCTCACGAAAGGGATTAGTATCCCCAAAGATGTGGCACAGCTCCCAAAACCCCATATACAAATTTGCATATGAGGGTGCGAATTTCGCACCCATGGCTGTGCTACGTCTCTGGAGATAGTACTTGCCCTCAAACATAAAAAAATTGTGTGTAAGTAAATATTCAACAGCAGTGTGCAAAAATTGAATTGTCAAAAAATCATAAGTAGTGAAATTCGTAAGGAAAAACATTAATGCTTGTAATCCCGTATCGTGAGGGATGGATGTGTATAATGATGTCACATCCATTGTGACTAATCTGTAATTCTCACACCAAGTTATGTGTTCGACCTGTGCAATAAGTGCTGTAGTGTCTCGTAAATAACCATATAGATTAGTGACTATAGGCTGTAAAAACGTATCAACTAGATCCGAAAGTCTTTCATTAAGTGAACCAATACCGGCCACGATCGGACGGCCCGGAGGGTTTTTGGGGTCTTTGTGAAGTTTAGGCAAGTGGTGGAATATCGGCATAGTTGGATGTTTAGGTAATAGATATTCCACCACCTTCTCAGAAATCACTCCATCCAGTTTAGCTTTGTGAACTATTTCAGCTAATGATCTACGAAAATTGTCAGTAGGGTCACAGATCAAGGGCTGGTATACAGCCTCATTGGCAAGTTGCCTATTGGCTTCTGCCACATAATCACATTTGTTTAAGATAACAGTATTACCACCCTTATCTGATTCCCTAATGACTATATTCGGATCATTTTTAAGATCAGTGATGGCTTTTCTTTCAAGTGCAGTCAAATTGTTATTTTTATAACCTTTACTAGTAGTGCTTTTGTTTTTGCTGTCCAATTCAATGAGTTGAGTCTCAAGTGTCTGTTGAAAGACCTGTAAGTTTAAGCCCCTACTATGTATAGGATAAAAATAGATTTTATATTTAAATCTACCAAGATCAATATCTTTTTCTGAGGGGCCAAATCTTTGATCAACATTGCTATCCCTCATTAGCTCCAGCATGTCTGTCATGGCTGCTTGGTCGTTAAAGTTAAAATTGAAATGATGTGTTGACTCAATAGTAGTACTATTATCACCATCTTTTTGTGTTACACTATGTTCCTCTGACTCATCATTAAAATAATGTTTCTTCAAAGTAAGGTCTCTTACAAATCTATTTACATCTAGAATGGTGGAAAATAAATCAAAACTACAACTAGGGGCAAAGCTCAAACCTTTTTGTAAAAGTGAAATTTCCTGTTTGTTCAAATTTCTAGATGATAGATTAATAACATTATTTAAGGAGGTGTTGTCCTGTAAGACACTCTTTTCCTTTGAGGATACCTCTTGTAATTTGCACTTTCCCCCTCTTCCCCAACTCCCTCTACGTATTTTCTTTTGCTTTTTGTTTTTATCTTTATATTTGGTTTGCTGGGGCCCACCCCGTTTTTTGACTGGGAGGATGTACTGGGGTTTGGGGGATCTAATACAGAAATGGTGTCTCCTGCTGAATTTCCACTAGATGTGTTTTGTTGTGATGTTTCCTGGTCAGAAGTATCATAGTCGTATTCAGTTTCACTGAATGTAACTTTTTTGGATTGTTTAGGCCCTGCATTTGTGTTACCCATGCCTTTCTTATGTGTAACTCTATTCTTATATGGTGTCCTATGTTCATTACTACTGGACCACTTATAGACCTTATTAAGTTCATAATCAAGCTTGTCCCTGTGCATTTTTTGTTGTTTGAATAACCACAATTCCCTTTTAAAGGACTTCATGTTGTCCTGGAATTGTTTATCATAATCTTTAAATTCCTTTTGATGTTGATGTTTTTTTAGGTCTCCCTGTAACTCCTGCATATGTTGGATAAGTTGCAATCTCTGTTTCTTTTTGTATTCAATCAACAAATCTATTAATGCTTTGGAACAGGCTGTCAATAAATCATTCCATTTGGTTATAAAATCTTGGCAGGTCACTTGAAAAGAGGGAAATTTAGAAATTCTCAGGCCTCGTGGAATCCTAGACTGTTGTTGGTAAATCTGAAAAGTTGTAATGTCCAGTTCTAGTCTAATATCCCTTTTTCTGAGATTATCCATTTGATGAAATAAGTCATCCAACACAGTCTCTATGTCATCCAAAATGTCCTCCATATCAGAGGAATCACAGTCTATATTAATGTCCTTTAAGACATAAATGCCTTCCATTTTTATATATATATATATATATATATATACGGTATATATAGGTATATATAAGTATTGTACCAAAAACAAATTAGATATATGTAGAATTATTTATTTATGAATAAATAGAACATATTCTGCCATGTACAGAACATTGGAATGTGAAATATTCATATTTTCATGTTGGGTTTAGCGCAAATATGCGATAAGGTTTGCACGAGTGGGTGTTTTTTTCAACTTTTTTTTTCCATTGACTTCAATGGGGGAATGCATGAACACGCATGCGATATTCTAACTTTAGCTTTTTGCGCTTGCCAGGATAGTGCGAAAGCGAAAACAGTTTACTTTCCACCCATAATACCCGACGTGCAAAAAGCTTACTTCTAGTGCAATTAACGCACAAGCGGAAGCGTTAATTTGGGCTCCACTCATAATATAGCCTATAATTAGCAAAAACACTGTGAAATTGAAGTGTTTTAATGAAGCATGTCTAAGGATAGGAGAGGAATTGATTAAAAACACTGTCAATACGGGGCGTGTCCGAGCTGTGCTCTGAATAGGACGCATTTTCTGTGGGCTCCAGAGGAATCTTTAATAATCCGCCGGTTATTAACTTTATTCAGCAAGAATAAGAACATATCATATCAAACCCCACGGTACTGGCTATTGTGGCTCTATATCTTCCTATCTCTGGCTGTTTTCATGATACTGGAGGTCCAGATCGGAACTTAAAGGCCTATGGCGGCGGCCTACTACTCCTAGGCAATCATTCCCCCCCCCGGATAGAGCCGGGTGATCAGTGCTGTCAGAGTAACCTGACTTACTGAGTCTCTACGATCCATACCACTAGCTGGACTGAGAGCTGATAAGTTATTTAACAGCATTCTACTCTGGCGGGCCCTCAAGAAGGGTGAAGAAACAACATATGGCGGGAGAGAACTGCATAATGCTCTGGGAGGACATCCCGGCAAAACTTGCATCCCTTATGTACAGGCTCATAGAGTCTGCACCTTACGACTATCTGATGGATCGGCTATACTTGGCAGAGAAGGATACAGGGCTCCGGATGGAGGAGCCTGCAACTATATCAGCAGAGCTGAAAACAAAACAATGCCCTAGTCCAGGTGCTGCAACTAGTGTCGGAACTCCACAATCCGCCTATAATAAAGAAAGCTCCGGCGGCCTGCTTGAGGAGGATTATCAATGTCTGCAACCCATTCCAAACAAGGAGCTCCCTTACACATATATTTCTAAGCCAATTTCTAATGCTATGAGCACCTGTCAGACTGATCTACAATGCCAAACACTCAAATACCTGGTCTCTCAGATCACTAACCTGCCTGCGAGCACCTCGCGCAACTATCAGACTGAACTACAATGCCAAACACTCATATACCCGGTCTCTCAGATCACTAACCTGCCTGCGAGCACCTCGCGCAATTATCAGACTGATCTAAAATGTCAAACACTTGATCACCCGGTCTCCCTGTTCACCAGCCTGCCTTATCCGGAAGATTCACCACTGCACCATGCGGCCTGGTTGAATAGCTCAGGAAAAAACACTTACACTCCCTCGCTGCAGGTCGCTGGAGACACAGTCTCATTGACTTTATTACACTCTGCATGCCAGGCGACTGGCGGGGACATAAAATCATCGGGTGAGAGACTGATAGCAACCGGACCAATTATATATGCGTCCGGGAGATACCTTCTCAATCACAAAAGTACACAGCACTCTCCTTGCACTTTAGCGGTGCTGAATCAGACATACATGAGCTTAGACACGGGATGAGGGGACTGCTGAAAGAAGAGTACTAACCTGCTATATTATATAACCTAGTGGCACTGTATGCAAGATATGTTCATGAGTTTCTATGTTTGTTTACTGTTTGCTGTTTTAATGTTTTTTATTTGGCAAAGTTATTAAGTTAAGGGGAGGTTCTGTATACGCAATTATGTAACATATGGGTATAATATGCAGAGACTACTGTTGTAATATATGGGAACACAATCTGAACATATTGTTAATATTACTCTCAGACATTATGGGCGGACGAGCTGCAAGAGGGGTCGGTAAGCTCTATTGTTTAATTGACGAACATGTTATTGACGCCCGGGCTGTTACAGAGCCTCGTGCGCGGCCGCAGGTGGGGATTTCTACATATAATTACAGACATGAGCTGTCATTGCTTAATAGCCTTGAGGGGAAGTGGTAAGTCTCAGCAACAAACCCCCAGCTATATCTAGAGCCTTGCTCTCTTCTCCACTTCTCATTAGACAGTGTTACGTCCTGATTGCAATTCCCTGCAGAGAATTTAATCATAGGATAGATGGCAGAGATACCGCAGGTTATAATCATTTTGTTCTATTTTACTAGAAAATAATTCTGCTCCTTAATATAGGCATAATTCTCCCCCATAGCTCATTCTCTATGAGGACCTGCCAGATATAACTCCAGTCATGCTTATATTTTATTAATAGCCAATCATCCTCACTATCACTTATTCTTATTCTCACTTAAGTTACATGTACAATATAAACCCCTGGACTTTCATCAAGATAACAGATAAAGTCCAAGAGTGGCCTGCACTAGTGTTCTGTGTTCTTAGGGGCTGAAAAATGAGGACTATCATTATTCTTGCATATCAAATTATTGCTGTATTATTTTCTTTATATGATCTGTTCACATTTGTTTTTTCCTCAATAAATTTAAAAAAAAAAAAAAACACTGTGAAGACAACTGGCTTTTTTGTGATGTTGTGATGTTAAGTGTTATCCTATAATCAGTAGGTTTATCTTATATTGGATATTGCTGATATAGAAAAAAGGCTAGATTCTCTGAGTAGATTAATTTATGTTTATGCTCTTTTATCTGCTTGAATGTAAATAGCCCTGAATTGCAATACTGACCGTAAGCTCTTTCATAACATAACATTTTCTGTTTTTTTCACATTCATTTCCACTGAAGCTACGTAAGAAAATTTATTTAACTTGCTTTTCTGCAATATCTATTGATTCATCAGCCAGTATGCTCATAACTAGTGCTTTATCATTTGTTTTTATCATTGTAGTGGAAATAAAATATATGGTCACTTTCAGAGAATTCCTAGAAATTGCTCTAATTTAAATACACTTGATGCATAAAGTAGTATTTTTAAAAAACAGTTAGCAAGCACATAGAGAAAGTATTATACTGCTATGTGTTGAAAGCTTAAAAACACCATTTATTGAGAGATATTAAAAGACAGATAGCAAAGCAGACAAGGATGACGTCCAAGAGTGGGTCTCTCTGATGTGTTTCGTGCCCCCTAGTGGTGCTTAGTCATAGACTCAATAAAAAAACAAAATGTATGCTTACCTGATAAATTCCTTTCTTTCCGTATATGGTGAGTCCACGGCTTGAATAATTACTGTTGGGAATATCAGGAGGAGGCAAAGAGTACCACAGTTAAACTATTCAGTATAACTCCCTTACCCACAACCCCCAGTCATTCGACCGAAGGGAAATGGAGAAAAAGAAGTAACACAAGGTGTAGAGGTGCCTGAGGTTATAGTCAAAAGAACAACTGTCTTAAAATAAAGGGTGGGGCCGTGGACTCACCATATCCGGAAATAAATAAATTTATCAGGTAAGCATACATTTTTTGTTTTTCTTTCCTAAAATATGGTGAGTCCACAGCTTGAGTAATTGTTGTTGGGAATATCACTCCTGGCCAGCAGGAGGAGGCAAAGAGCACCACAGTTAAACTATTAAGTATCACTCCCTTACCCACAACCCCTAGTCATTCGACCGAAGGGAAATAGAGAAAAAGGAGTAACACGAGGTGTAGAGGTGCCTGAGGTTATAGTCAAAAGAACAACTGTCTTAAAATATAGGGTAGGGCCGTGGACTCACCTACTATCCGGAAATAAATAAATTTATCAGGTAAGCATACATTTTTTGTTTTTCTTTCCTAAGATATGGTGAGTCCACGGCTTGAGTAATTACTGTTGGGAACCAATACCCAAGCTAGAGGAAACGGATAAATAGGGAGGGACAAGATAGGCAGTCCTAAACAGAAGGCACCATCGCTTGAAGAACCTTTCACCAAAAGAAGCCTCAACCAAGGCAAAAATATTAAATTTGTAAAATTTTGAAAAAAGTATGTAGAGAAGACCAAGTTGCAGCCTTGCAAATTTGTTCCACAGAAGCTTCATTTTTGAAAGCCGAAGAAGAGGAAACAGCTCTTGGGGAATAAGCCGTAATTCTCTCAAGAGGCTGCTGTCCAGCAGTCTCATAAGCCAAACAAATTATATTTGGTAACCAAAAAGAAAGAGTAGAAGCAGTAGCTTTCTGACCTTTACGTTTCCCAGAGAAACAGACAAAGAGGGCAGAGGACTGGAGAAAATCAAGACTCCTGTAAGTAGAATTTAAGAGCACGTACAACATCCAAATTGTGTAACAAACGTTCTTTGGAAGAAGAAGAATTAGGACACAGAGAGGGAACAACAATTTCCTGATTGATATTTCTATTAGAAACAACCTTAGGAAGGAAACCTAACTTAGTGTGAAGAACCACCTTATCTGCATAAGATAAGATAAGGGGAATCACACTGCAGAGCTGAGAGTTCCGAGACACTTCGAGCAGAAGAGATAGCAACAAGAAACAAAATCTTCCAAGATAACAACTTAATGTCTATGGAATGCAACAGCTCAAATGGAGCCAGCTGTAAAACTTTAAGAACAAGGTTAAGATCCGCATGGTCGCCATTCCATTGTTTGAGCATGCACAACTGGAGAGTTCTCAAATGGAATTGTGTAAAAGGAATGATGTTCACGGAAGCCACCATCAGACCGATTACCTCCATGCATTGAGCCACTGAAGGATGAGCAGAAGCCTGAAGAGGGAGAGGCAAGAGGAAATTATTTTGTTTTTCCTGACCTCTGTCAGAAAAATCTTCATCAATAGAGAATCTATTATGGTCCCTAAGAACACTACTCTTGTAGCAGGGGAAAGGGGGCTTTTTTTCCAGATTCATATTCTAACTTTGGGAACCAAGAAAAGACAACAATATCTCTGTGTGAGATTTTGCTAGTTGAAAAGATGGCACCTGAACCAATATGTCATCCAGGTAGGGTGCCACAGCAATTCCACAAGAACAGATTACTGCCAAAAGAGCCCCCAGAACCCTTGAAAAAATTCTGGGAGCCGTGGCTAAACCAAATAGAAGGGCCATGAATTGGAAATGTTTGTCTAGAAAGGCAAATCTCAGGAATCTGTGATGGTCCCTGTGAATAGGAACATGAAGATACACATCCTTTAGGTCTATGGTTGTCATGAACTGACCCTCTTGTACAAAAGGAAGAATTGAGAGTATAGTCTCAATCTTGAAGGATGGAACTTGAAGGATTGAAAAACTTGTCTAGACACTTCAAGTCTAGAATGGGACGGAAGGTATCCTCTTTTTGGGGAACCACAAATAGGTTGGAGTAGAACCTGAGACCCTGTTCCTGCACTGGAACTATCACTCCCAGGGAGGAAAGATGTTGTACATTTCAAGAACGCCTCTCTCTTTATCTGGTCTGCAGATAATCTTGAGAGAAGGAATATGCCTCTGGGAGGAAAAGTCTTGAATTCCAATTTGTAACCCTGGGAAACTGTCAGGATAGGAAAAGTCCAGAGCCAGACCCAAATGCTAGAATTAGTTTAATTACACCCTAGCACTGTGAGTGTAAACCAGGACCTGACCCCACAACAGCTTTAATATAACAAGTACTCACTGATATAGGGTGGTAGTTAGCTCAGCAGGATCAGGCAATGAGTCTTCATGCAGATAGGGATTAACCAAAATAGTCAAACCAGCAATGTCCAGCAACGTGTAATCAGGCAGGTAGAGGTTAACCAATAGAGTAATCAAGCAAGCAATGTCCAGCAGCGTGTAATCAGGCAGGTAGGGGTTAACCAACAGAGTAGTCAAACTAGCAATGTCCAGCAATGTGTTATCAGGCAGGTAGGGGTTAACCAATAGAGTAGTCAAGCAAGCAATGTCTGGCAACATGTAATCAGGCAGGTAGGGGTTAACCAATAGAGTAGTCAAGCAAGCAATGTCTGGCAACATGTAATCAGTCAGGTAGGGGTTAACCAATAGAGTAGTCAAACTAGCAATGTCCAGCAACGCGTTATCAGGCAGGTAGGGGTTAACCAATTGAGTAATCAAGCAAGCAGTGTCCGGCAACGTGTAATCAGGCAGGTAGGGGTTAACCAACAGAGTAGTCAAACTAGCAATGTCCAGCAACATGTTATCAGGCAGGAAGGGGTTAACCAACAGAGTAATCAGGCAAACAATGTCCAGCAACGAAATATCAGGCAGGTAGGGGTAAGCAGAATCGAAGTCAGACAGGCAAAAAGTTCAATATCCAAGAGTTCAATAATATGTACTCACTTAGCCACAGAATAGAACAAACAGGCACCGGAGGAGTGAAGACGCCGGAATAAGAAGCCGCTCTGACGTCAGCAGAGAGGGACGGCTCAGTACAGGAGTTGCTAAACAACACAGCATAGCGCAAAAGCGCAGAAGAGGGAAAAAGCGAGAGCGATCAGCTGAGTGATCGCGACAATGCCCCTCTTCTCAAGGACCCCTCCGGGGGACTCAAACTGGTTTTGAAGGATTCTGGATGTGGAACTGTTTGATCAAAGCAGAGGCGCGGACATGAGAAGCAGGTTCTGAGGAGCGTTCAGTAATGGGATATCCCTTCCAATGAACCAAATAATATAAGCGGCTACCCCGCAATTTGGAACCAAGAATTTGACTGATCTCAAATTCAGAAGTACCATGCACAAGAAACGGCGGAGGGACTTTAAATTTAGTGGAAAATCGGTTTGAAGCTACCGGTTTGAGAAGAGATACGTGAAATACAGGATGAATTTTCAGGTTTTTTGGTAAAGCCACCCGGTATGCAGAAGAACAGACTTTGGAAACAATCCTAAATGGTCCAATGTATTTAGGACCCAATTTAGCGCAAGGTTGCTTGAGACGAATGAATCTGGTGGATATCCAAACTTTGTCTCCAGAGCGGAAAGTAGGTGCCTTACTGAGTTTGCGATCAGCAAACCGTTTATACTTCTGAGAAGAGAGGAGAAGAATTTCCTGAATCTTTTTCCAGTGTTTACAGAGATTCTTCACAGTACGATCAGCTCCAGGAACTCCAGAAGCACTAGAAGACATAGGAAAAGTTCTAGGTTCGAATCCATGGGCTGCCTTGAAAGGAGAAGTCTGTAAGGAAGAATTGAAGCGGGAATTGTGGGCAAGTTCCGCTAAAGGAAGAAGTTGAGACCAGTTGGAGTGCTGATGATTAACATAGTGCCTGAGATAGGATTCAAGGGACTGGTTTACCCGTTCAGTTTGGCCATTGGATTGAGGATGATGGGCAGTAGATAGAGAAATGGTAACTCTGAATTGTTTGCAAAGAGATTTCCAGAATATTGAGACAAATTGAACTCCACGATCGGAAACAATGTCCAAAGGAAATCCATGTAATCTGGTGATATGGAGTATAAAAAGTTCAGCGAGTTTCTGGGCAGACGGTAATCCAGGTAAAGGAACAAAATGGTCTGCTTTGGAAAATCTGCCAACCTCTACCCATATGGTCTTGTTTCCAGCTGAATTAGGAAGGTCAGTTATAAAGTCCATGGAAATATGAGACCAGAGGTAATATGGTACAGGAAGAGGTTGTAAGAGCCCAAAAGTTAAACAAGAAGACTGCTTATTTAAGGCACAAGAATTACAAGCAGCAATATAATCCTTGACATCTTTGCTCATGGAAGGCCACCAGACATGTTGTTTGAGTTTCCATAACGTATTGCGCACCCCAGGATGTCCTGCCAAAATATTATCATGAGCCCAAAGAAGAAGTTTGAGACGGAATTTAGGAGGTACATACAGGATTCCAGGAGGTAGTTTATAGGAAGATGGAATCTTGGCTTGAGCAGACTGTAAAGCTTGGAAAGGAAAAGTGGACAACTGAGCAAGAACTCTAGATGGATGGATAATGGGTTCAGAATCCAACAATGCTGAATCAGAGGCCTGAAATTGTCTAGATAAAGCATCCGCCTTGGAGTTCTTAGAACCAGGAATATAAGAGAGGACAAAATTAAATCTGGAAAAGAACAAAGCCCATCAGGCTTGACGTGAGTTAAGGCGTTTAGCAGTATGGAGATACAAAAGATTTTTATGATCCGTTAGAATAAGAAACGGTTGAACCGTGCCCTCAAACAAATGTCTCCATTCTTTGTTACCAATGTCGTAATTCTGTTCTGCAGGATTAAACTTTTTGGAGAAGAACCCCACAGGAAGGATTTTAATAGTGACTGGATTTCTTTGAGATAACACAGCTCCTGCAGCTATTAAAGAAGCATCCACTTCAAGGATTAATTGGAGATCAGGTACTGGATTACAAAGAATAGGAGCCGAAGAAAATGCTGATTTCAAAGTTTCAAAGGCCTGTATGGCTTTATTAGAGCAATGTTTGCAGTCTTGACCCTTTTTAGTAAGAGCAGTAAGAGGCACAGTGATGTTAGCAAAGTCTTTTATGAATTTTCTATAGTAATTGGCAAAGCCAAGAAACCTCTGAAGAGATCTTAAGCAGGTTGGTCTAGGCCAATCTTTAATAGCCGACAATTTATAGGAATCCATTTCAAATCCAGACTGTGAAATTATGTAACCCAAAAAATGAATAGAATCTTGTTGAAAAGAGCACTTTTCAAGTTTGGCAAAGTGAGAATTCTCACGTAATCTCTGGAGTACCAGCTTTACATGGTGAAGATGATCCTGCGAAGTCCGGGAGTATATAAGAATATCATCAAGATAGATAATGACAAATTGATTAAGGTAGTCTCTGAAGATTTCATTAACAAAATGTTGAAAAACAGCAGGGGCATTGCACAGCCCAAAACTAAATATTCATACTGGCCAAATCTAGTGTTGAATGCAGTCTTCCACTCATCCCCTTTATGAATTCTGACTAAGTTGTATGCCCCACGAAGATCCAATTTGGTAAAAATGGAAGCACCTTGAAGACGATCAAACAATTCAGGAATGAGAGGAAGAGGATAACAATTCTTGATGGTTATCTGATTAAGAGCACTATAGTCGATTCTCGGTCGAAGACCCCCATCTTTCTTTTCAACAAAGAAAAAACCTGCTCCTACAGGTGAGGATGATGGACGAATAAACCCTCAGGCCAAATTATCCTTGATGTATTCTCTGAGTGAGATGTTTTCTTGACGAGAAAGAGGGTACGTTTTGCCTCTAGGAAGAGGTGCTCCAGGTAATAGATCAATGGGACAATCAAAAGTCTGATGAGGGGGTAAAACTTCAGCATCTTTTTTAGAAAAGACATCACGAAAAGAATGATATTGTACAGGTAAAGAATCAGGAATGTCCAGAACTGCCAAAACAGAACTTGAAGGTTTGTGAGTATTTTGAAGACATTGTTTTAAACAAGAAGTTCCCCAAGCAACAAGTTCCCCCTTAGACCAAGAGAAATCCAGATCTTGTAGTTGTAACCAAGGAAGTCCCAAAATCAAAGGAAACTGAGGAGAGGAGATGATGTCAAAACTGATGGTTTCGTTCATGGAGACGCTCAGAATAGTGATCATCTAATTTGATACATAAATTCTTCTAGAGAATCAGGAAGATCCCTATAGACCAGTTCATCTTTTAAACAGTCACAAAGACCTTTGCGGAAAGCCGCACTCAGGGCCCCATGATTCCACATACAGGGAGTGCAGAATTATTAGGAAAATGAGTATTTTGACCACATCATCCTCTTTATGCATGTTGTCTTACTCCAAGCTGTATAGGCTCGAAAGCCTACTACCAATTAAGCATATTAGGTGATGTGCATCTCTGTAATGAGAAGGGGTGTGGTCTAATGACATCAACACCCTATATCAGGTGTGCATGATTATTAGGCAACTTCCTTTCCTTTGGCAAAATGGGTCAAAAGAAGGACTTGACAGGCTCAGAAAAGTCAAAAATAGTGAAATATCTTGCAGAGGGATGCAGCACTCTTAAAATTGCAAAGCTTCTGAAGCGTGATCATCGAACAATCAAGCGTTTCATTCAAAATAGTCAACAGGGTCGCAAGAAGCGTGTGGAAAAACCAAGGCGCAAAATAACTGCCCATGAACTGAGAAAAGTCAAGCGTGCAGCTGCCAAGATGCCACTTGCCACCAGTTTGGCCATATTTCAGAGCTGCAACATCACTGGAGTGCCCAAAAGCACAAGGTGTGCAATACTCAGAGACATGGCCAAGGTAAGAAAGGCTGAAAGACGACCACCACTGAACAAGACACACAAGCTGAAACGTCAAGACTGGGCCAAGAAATATCTCAAGACTGATTTTTCTAAGGTTTTATGGACTGATGAAATGAGAGTGAGTCTTGATGGGCCAGATGGATGGGCCCGTGGCTGGATTGGTAAAGGGCAGAGAGCTAAAGTCCGACTCAGACGCCAGCAAGGTGGAGGTGGAGTACTGGTTTGGGCTGGTATCATCAAAGATGAGCTTGTGGGGCCTTTTTGGGTTGAGGATGGAGTCAAGCTCAACTCCCAGTCCTACTGCCAGTTTCTGGAAGACACCTTCTTCAAGCAGTGGTACAGGAAGAAGTCTGCATCCTTCAAGAAAAACATGATTTTCATGCAGGACAATGCTCCATCACACGCGTCCAAGTACTCCACAGCGTGGCTGGCAAGAAAGGGTATAAAAGAAGAAAATCTAATGACATGGCCTCCTTGTTCACCTGATCTGAACCCCATTGAGAACCTGTGGTCCATCATCAAATGTGAGATTTACAAGGAGGGAAAACAGTACACCACTCTGAACAGTGTCTGGGAGGCTGTGGTTGCTGCTGCACACAATGTTGATGGTGAACAGATCAAAACACTGACAGAATCCATGGATGGCAGGCTTTTGAGTGTTCTTGCAAAGAAAGGTGGCTATATTGGTCACTGATTTGTTTTTGTTTTGTTTTTGAATGTCAGAAATGTATATTTGTGAATGTTGAGATGTTATATTGGTTTCACTGGTAAAAATAAATAATTGAAATGGGTATATATTTGTTTTTTGTTAAGTTGCCTAATAATTATGCACAGTAATAGTCACCTGCACACACAGATATCCCCCTAAAATAGCTATAACTAAAAACAAACTAAAAACTACTTCCAAAACTATTCAGCTTTGATATTAATGAGTTTTTTTGGGTTCATTGAGAACATGGTTGTTGTTCAATAATAAAATTAATCCTCAAAAATACAACTTGCCTAATAATTCTGCACTCCCTGTAGTTTCAGCAGCTAAAGTCCGGAATTCTATAGCGTATTGTGCTACAGAAAGAGAACCCTGTCTTAAATCCAATAGTCCAGCTTCGGCTGCCGCAGACCTTCCAGGTTATCAAACATGGAAGAAAAAATGGATACACAAGAATCAATATCACTGAGCAAAGGATAATTTTTTTCAAACAGAGGAGAAACCCAAGCTAAGGCTTTACCTTTCATAAGAGACATCAAAAAGGTGATCTTGGAAGAGGAGGAAATAAACATTTGAGGGTTATTTCTGAAGTGAAGACTGCATTGATTAAGGAATCTTCGGCAGTCTTCAGGATTGCCATCATATTTATCAGGCAGAGGGATTCTGAGAATTAAATGTTATGCAGGTTGTGGTGGATTGTATGCAAGATTAGAACTGGCCGCAGGTACAACAGGAGTTGCTGAGGTTTGAGTAGGAGGAGTGAGATTATGCAAAATAGTAGTAATTTGATCCAATTTGGAATCCAGGGATTGCAGGTGAGCAGAGTGGGTTCCAAGAAACTGTCCCTGTAGAGCCACAGCTCTGGATAACTCATCAGGGTCCATATTTTGGCCTGTCTGTAATGTCAGGATAGGAAAAGTCCAGAGCCAGACACAAATGCTAGAATGAGCTTAATTACACCCTAGCACTGTGAGTTTAAACCAGGACCTGACCCCACGACAACTTCAATATAACAAGTACTTACTGATATAGGGTGGTAGTTAGCTCAGCAGGATCAGGCAATGAGTCTTCATGCAGATAGGGATTAACCAAAAGAGTAGTCAAACCAGCAATGTCCAGCAATGTGTAATCAGGCAGGTAGAGGTTAACCAATAGAGTAATCAAGCAAGCAATGTCCAGCAGCATGTAATCAGGCAGGTAGGGGTTAACCAACAAAGTAGTCAAACAATCAATGTCCAGCAACGTGTTATCAGGCAGGTAGGGATTAACCAATTGAGTAATCAAGCAAGCAGTGTCCGGCAACGTGTAATCAGGCAGGTAGGGGTTAACCAACAGAGTAGTCAAACTAGCAATGTCCAGCAACATGTTATCAGGCAGGAAGGGGTTAACCAACAGAGTAATCAGGCAAACAATGTCCAGCAACGAAATATCAGGCAGGTAGGGGTAAGCAGAATCGAAGTCAGACAGGCAAAAAGTTCAATATCCAAGAGTTCAATAATATGTACTCACTTAGCCACAGAAGAGAACAAACAGGCACCGGAGGAGTGAAGACGCCAGAATAAGAAGCCACTCTGAAGTCAGCAGAGAGGGACGGCTCAGTACAGGAGTTGCTAGGAAACACAGCTTAGTGCAAAAGCGCAGAAGAAGAAAGAAGCGAGAGCGAACAGCTGAGTGATCGCAACAGAAACTATGTCCACAATCCAGGGATCTGGGACATATCGTATCCAGGCTTGAGAGAACTGAGAAAGTCTGCCCCCCACCTGATTCGGTCCCGGATCGGGGGCAAATCCTTCATGCTGATTTGGAATTAGCCTGCAGTTTCTTTGATGGTTTCCCCTTGTACCAAGACTTCTTGGGTTTCCAAGAAGACTTGGATTGTTCCTGCTTGAAAGAAGAAGGGGAATACTTTCCTCTGAAGTTATGAAAGGAACGAAAATTACTCTGATGTCCTTTAGGCCTATTCTTCTTATCTTGAGGTAGAAAAGACCCTTTTCCACCTCTAATATCAGAGATAATTTCGGCCAAACCGGGTCCAAACAAGGTTTTGCCAGAAGTTTGACTTTAGAGGAAACGTCCGCAGACCAGGATTTCAACCATAACGTCCTCCGGACTAGGACAGCAAAACTAGAAGTTTTAGCCCCTAGTCTAACAACCTGTAAAATGGCATCTGCAATAAAGGAATTGGCCAATTTAAGAGGTTTAATCCTATTTCAAATTTCATCCAAGTCTCTACTTGAAGAGAATCAGACAAGGCGTCGAACCAATAAGATGCCGCACTAGTCACTGTGGCAATACACACCGCAGGTTGCCATTGGAGACCTTGATGAACATAAATCTTTTTCAAATAAGCCTCCAGCTTCTTGTCCATCAAATTCTTAAAAGAGCAGCTATCCTCAATAGGAATAGTGGTTCTCTTAGCCAGAGTGGAAATGGCCCCTTCAACTTTGGGTACAGTATACTAAGGGTCTTTAATGGAGTCCTTGACAGGAAAAACTTTCTTAAAAATGGGAAAAGGGGAAAAAGACAACCCTGGTTTATCCCATTCCTGTGAGATAATCTCCCTAGCAAGGTCCGGCACAGGAAAAACCTCTGAAGTGGAAGGTTCATCAAAGAAACTATTAAGTTTACTAGATTTCTTAGGAGTGACAATGACAGGGGTATGAGAGTCATCTAAAGTAGCTAAAATCTCCGTTAACAATACACAAAGGTGTTCAAGCTGAAACCTTAAGGATACCACCCCAGTCTCAGAAGAAGGAATTATACTGTCCGAATCTGAGGTTTCACCCTCAGAAAGTCCTGATGTATCTTCCTCATCAGACTTATGAGAAAGGGCAACTTGGGAAGTAGAACTGAGGACAGGCACCTGACTTTCTGAATTTCTAGATTTCCTCTTGCATTTTCCCTGTAATCTGGGAATGGCAGCTAATGCCGCAGATACAGCTGAAGATACCTGGGCAACAATTTCTGCTTTTAAATAAACTCCACTAGGAGTTATAGAGGAACCGCAGGGCACTGCATGTGATGCCGTCAAGGCTTGGGACGTAGCAGGAGAAAGCTAAGGTATTATTTAACAGCATCATCCTGAGAGACATTAGGCTAAAAACAATTACCTTTATTTTGCAAGGATTTCTTGACACATGAAGAACAAAATTGCAATTTGTGCATCTACACATAATAAGCATGAATTCATGAGGGCAGGCTCTTGATCCATATCAGACATGTTGTGAAACAGTAAATACAATTGTACTGATAAGTTTCAAAGATTTTAATATTCAATTAAAATAGGCCAAGGAAAAAAGTCACTTTAAATTTTATCCCAAATTAGGATTGATCCCCAGCTAAAATTATGTGAGAATGTTAAGAAAAAACATTTAATAAACTTCAAATAAATGTCTAAAATACCCCTCAGGCAACCCCACACCTCAATTACTGAGGTGCTTTACCACTACCAATTAAGACCAGATCACCCAGTAATGGAGAAAAAATGTTTTTCCTCAGAAACATTATAAAGTAAAGTCGGTCATGTGACCGGAACTGCCAAGCTCAAATTAATGCTGCGACACAGAGAGGCTCTAAAAATAGCTTCCTGGTACACTGAGTACCAGAAATAACCAATTTTTTTAAACCTGACAGTTTAAAATGTTGCATTGTTTTATTTTAAAGTAAAGGGGAAATGAATCAGCTGTTGCAATAGAAAATGCAGCCTTACTTTCAGTTTAAACTTGTATTGTTTTATCAAGTAAATATGTGTCAGAAAATAAAGCCTAATAAAAAACATTTGATCCTTTCTTTTGCCTGCTTCATGCCCCAGTGTAACCCATACACCAGGATTATCTATGTCCCAATAAAAAAGCAGTGTCTTTTAATTTGTTAAGTGCATGGTCTCCCCAACTGGAAGAAAAAGCACTTACCTGCTCCACTGTCCGGCATGGAGACAGTTACAAGGTATGATAAGACACAGTTCTTCACAGAGACCTTTGAAAAAGAAAGAACAGAGTAAGTAAGTACCTCTTTACAAGTTCCTAACTGCTTTAAAGCCACCAATACCCGACTGCAAGGAATGACATGGAATACGGCTATACCCCAAAACTTGCTTGTAGATGAAATCAAAAATTTTCTTTGCACACCTAAACTTCACCTCCTCCATGCACTGAAGGCAAAGAGAATGACTGGGGGTTGTGGGTAAGGGAGTGAAACTGAACAGTTTAACTGTGGTGCTCTTTGCCTCCTCCTGCAGGCCAGGAGTGATATTCCCAACAGTAATTACTCAAGCCGTAGACTCACCATATCTAAGGAAAGAAAACAGTTATCCTTTATCTATAACTAAGTCTGGGATAGAGAAAGATAGGAAATCAATAAGAAATCTAATTTTAAAAGTGAAAAAATAACTATAAAGAGAAAAATTAATGTAAGAATCCATAGCTTAGAACTCAATTTAATGTCAATTTTATATTTATTAAAAATTATATAACAAAGGATTGGAAAACATGCCAAAAATATCCCTTTTAAAAACAAATGCTAGATAGCCATTCAAATTGTGTGTTCACTAGTATACCTAATCTAAATTTTCACCTAGTAGTGTTGTTGAAAATAAATAGAACTAATTAAATTAAGTTAATAATTATGTGCTTAGAACCAATTATTTTGACATTAATCAGAAAAGGATGTAGTACTTGCCACTTTTTTATCATACAACGTAATAGTATCAAATTAAAATACCATTCTAATTATGCTATCTTTTTATTATGATGTAATTAAGGAATACAGTGCATAGGCAAAACTTTTTTTTCTTTGACTGATTTGAATTTGAATTGGAAAATCAAGCAATAGAAATGCCAGGACAGCCCTATAAGAACGGGAAACTGCTATTAAACTTTAATGTGCTGCTGAGACAGCATGAAGAAGGATCGGGTTAAAGAGGGTGAAAGATCAAATGGAAGAAGAAGAAGGTGCCAGACAGAACTGCCTCAGAGGACCAGGAGAAGAAGAGGATCATAGCTAGAGAAGACTGAAGAGGACTGCCCTGAAGGGCCCCTGCCACCCCTAAGGAACCGGATTCAAGATGGTGAGTAAAACTTGGGGTTCTATGCTTAGTTTTTTTTTCTTTGTTTTTTTACGGGGGTAGGTTTTAGGGGTTACATTAGTTTTAGGATAGGGTTTTCAGGGGGACTTTTTAAGGGTAATTTAGATAGTATAGGGCTTTTTTGACTGTTAGTGTTTGTTAGGGATAGGGTTTAAGGATATGGGTTTTAAGTGGAGTTTTTTTTATGTTTTTAGGGTACTTTAGTTTTATCATCTCTGATGAAGCGTATGTACGCATGCGCTAAACGCGTCAGATAGGAGTTACCTGGTGTCTCCTGTAGAAGCTTGTTTCCAATAAAGAACTTTTGTGGATCTACTGTAAGACTCGGCGCTTCTTTTTCCTCTTTGTTTATACTTTAGTTTTAGTATAGTTTATTTTTTATTTTTTTAAGTGCCTTTTACTCTTATTGTTAATTTTTATCTTAGGGGGTATATTGCAATGGGGGTTGTGTCAGTTTAGAGGTTAATAGTATAGGTTTTTTATTGTAATGGGGTTGTAACTGTTTAGGGGTTAATAGTGTTAGGTCTCTTTGGAGTTAGTTGTTAGGGATTTAGGGGGTTTATTGAGATTGGGGGTGTGGCAGTTTAGGGGTTAATAAAGAAGGGGGTTTAATGCAATGTGGGTTTTGGAAGTTTAGGGGTTAATAGTGTTGGTGATGTTTGCATTGGTGGTTGTGGCAGTTTAGGGGATAAGTAGTGTAACAGGGGTTTCTGCAATGGGAGTTGCAGTGGTTTAGAGATTAATTAATGTAGTGAGTGGTTTTGCTGAGTTGTGGCAGTTTACTGTGGTGGGTGTTTGTGATGGGGTTGCAGCTGTTAAAAGAGTAGGGTTTTTTATGATGGGGGTTTGTGGTGGTTTACAAGTTAAATAGTGTGGGCAGTTTTTTTTTATTATTTAAGGCATTTTATTTATTTTTTTTACAAAAAATTTTAACAAACAAATCTGAAACAAATTAAATACCTAACGAAAGATGGACAACTGAAAGGATTTTGTTGGTGTACATGTCTTATATTTTACCAAAAATTATTACCAAATATTAGTTAGTCATATATAGAAATATATATTTAAAAATGAAAAGAACATTTTTTTCTATTTGAAGAGATTTGGAATGCAATATATGCAGAACTACCTTTGGGTTTAGTGCAGTTGTCGGGTTAGAGCTCAAGCAATAAGTGGTAGGGTTTTTTTAATAGCGCGCTCTGTGGGGAGAATAAATTAACAAAGTTGCAATATCCAAATAACTGACTTTTGCGTGTGTCTGATTTTCCTTGAGTGCCATCCATTTACATTCAACTTGCAATACGCACGCTAACCAGAACGTGTTACAGCTTTACTTCCAGCTGTGTTATTGCAAATTTCTTCTCAAATATAAATAAACATTATCACACAGCTTACAATTTGTGTTTACTGTCACTTTTAAAGCCTGCAGACATAAATATCTTTTCAACAGAAAAGTTCCCAAAAAGGCCTTTTTTTCAGGATAGAAACTGGGAGGTCACCTGAAACTGACAGATACAATAGTTAATAGTTGTAATCTGGCCCATACTGTTTCACCAGAAGGGTTGAATGAAACAACAGATCTAGTGGTATGAAATAGTTTAAGCATTTTTACAATTTTTTTGTAAACAAGATCACTGTTTGGGAGCGGCGTTCATTTATAAAGATTTTTATAGCTTTTATTTTGTGGTACGTTTTCAGTTTATTAGATTTTACAACTACTTATCTAAAATATAATGGTTTTTAGATTGGGGATTATTTTTGTTAGTATTGAGTTTTCAAAAATTATTATTAGTAATCTATTTAAATGAAAAGATTACAAAGTTAAATGAGATACTATTATTTAATTCATACTTTTTAATATATTAAATGTTATGAAGGTAGTTTAAATAAAACTTATTAATGGTAGAAATCATTATAAATAGTATTATGGGTTATATTATTTTATCACTTTATCATACGTACGTAAATTATATATCTACACTGAGCACTAATATTGTTGGTAGTATATTTCTTTTATGTAATTAGATTTTTATTGAGTTTTCAAAATAACCATAACAAATATATACAATCCAAGGGAATACATGGCTTAAACTAATAAGAACAACATGAGGTACATACAGACAATAATAGATAATAGGCATCATTTGTTGTGGTTTATAAGTGTTGATTAAAATGTCCCAATGTTACTTGTAATTCCCATTAGATAAGGGCCTGTGGGGTATAAAAAAGCAATACTTTCAAGTCTTGCCTCCCTCAGGGATATTTTAATGTTTATAAGAATTGAAAAAAATATATTCCACTAATAATTATGAAACTAAAAATGTTATTGTTTTTAAAATAAAAGTTTTACTTTTTTTAGAAATAGTTTATTACCTTACTATTTATTTAGTTTTTAGATCTTTATTTTAACCCTATAAATGTGAAAGACGACCCATGGTCACCATCTGCACAATGTTTTTAAAGTAAATGAAGACCACTTGTCATCATTTTGGGGATCTTATCTTGCCTACTTTACAGATACACCACTTCCCTGGCGGTTATAGGGCTTTGGCATCACATAGTGAATCCAGGGATGCTGGGAAGAACAAGAAGGCTTAAGGGAGCTGTATGGAGGGATTGGTGTTAAAACCAGGGGTCAAGTCGAGCGGGAACGCATGGAATTGGAGTTCCTGCACTATTTTTGCAGGAGGAACTAAGTTCCCTCTGGACAGAGAACAGAAACACTCCAGTAAACACTGCTGCTGCTGGTGATGGGAGCAGCTGGAGCACAGTCTGGTTAGAGGGATAGTGAGATCCTCTAGTTATGGGCAGTAACACTTCCTACAATATACTAAATGCAAGCCTGTCAGCGGCCCTGCTGTGTGATCACCCAGCACTGTGTGTAATACATGGTGCTTACATTTATGTGTGGCTTACTCTGGGGTTATTTAGCTCCCCTTAGCAGAAATAGGACTATTGCACCTTAAGTGGGTGAGTTTCTGTGACAGAGGAGGATTCTCAGGCCCAAAGGCAACCAATCAACCCTTAATTGGTTTTAATTTGCTTTCATTAACCAAAGTGTATAGATTAATTATATAAATACAGTGTGTGTATGTGTATTTATAAATCAATATAAATTGTGAGGGGGTGGAAGTCTTGGTGAGTTCCCACACTTCTTTTTGTAGGACTTGATCCCTAGTTAAAACCCATTGATTTTAGCTACCTTAAGCCCTAGAAATACCTAAGACCCATATTTTGGCAGATAATTGCATGTTTTTCAAACAGTGTGTCTTTAAAAAAAAATAAAAAATACACTACTGGGAGCTAGCTGAAAGCTAAGTACAAGAGGAATATACATGCAGCCACCAATCAGCAGCTTCTAAGCCTACCAAGATATACTATTCAACAAAGGATACAAAAAGAACAAAACAAATTAGACAATAGAAATAAATGTAAAAAATGTATTTAAAATTGCATGCCCTATCTGAATCATGAAAAAAAAAATTGGGTTTCAAATCCCTTTAAGTGTTTTAGTATATGTTTTGTATTGAATGCATACATGTTATAAATATAGAGACATGCATGCAACTGTCTGTACTGCAGTCTTTTGTATTAAGAATATTGCTTTGTGCTATGTATTAATACTATTAGAAGTAAAAGTTTGAAATGATCTACTTACCGAAGGTCTCCTCCGTTCATTAGAGTCATGACTAGGCAGACATCATTTTTGGTTTGAAATGCATATGCCAGGGAGACAATAAATCTACTATGAACTTTTGCGAGAATCCTTTTTTCCACCATCGCTCCCTACAAACACAAGAGTGATAATTTAGTGCTTATTATATTTTTATAATATTTGGGAACTTGTCATCAGAAAAAAAAACATTTATTTTTGTTTCTCCCTACGTTATTTATTCAAACTAATTTCAATTGCTGAAGCTTAAAACTACACTTCAAACTTTTTTATTTGCCTTAACCCAATGCAATAATAGCATATACTCTAATGACCCACATCTTCTGTTTGTATTAAAATTTGTGACATTAATTATGAAACAAATTACAAGGTAAGCTTTTGACTCATAAGTCAATATATTTTGTATTAATTGAAGAAGACTCTTTAAACAAATGTGACCTTCAAATATCCCATCAACCTCCCATGAAGCTTCATGGACAGAGCATATTTTTATATTTAAATGGTAGAACAAATGTCCTTATTCACAGTTGTATCCCTAGCTAGTCAATTGCAATACTAAATGATTATAATGTTACATTTACCTATTTTGAACTGATATGGAGAAAAACAGATGACAGCAATTTTGACCATTTGAATGTTGATTCTCATAGACTTACACAATAATAAAAAGCAACATTAGAATATAACTTTAAATGTCATAGATAAATATTCAGAATGTCACATCCAAAATAGGGAAATGTAAAAAATGTTGCCACACTGAATGCCAGAGTGCAAACATTCGGCATTCATTGAGAACCGACAAATAACTAGAACAGTATCCATTGTTTAAAACAAATGCTCCAAGACATTCAATAAATGCTGTAATAGAGTGTGGGTGAGTGTGAACCAGTAAAAAGTATTCTGTGACCCAGTGCAACCCTTAGTTTGAAGAACCATGAAATGGGAAAGGACATTTTTTTTTGTTAACAAAGTGATCACAATCTTTCAGAGTCAAACATAGTTGAGATTGTTAATTCATGCAATATTCGATCTCTATTTTCCAACAATGGCACTCGATCAGTAAAAAACAAAAATTGGTTAATGCAGTTCATGGGGTCCATATTGTTTGTTTTGCAATTGGATAAAGTAGAATTTAAGTGTTAAACAATCTGAATTCCATTTGTATATGGGAATGTTGCGTATACTAAGAATGTTTGTTTAATGGGACAGTAAAGTCAAAATTAAACCTTTATACTGTAACTGATGAAGCATGCAATTTTAACAATTTTAACCCCTTAACGACCGAGGACGTGCAGGGTACGTCCTCTAAAGGATGTCAGTTAACGACCAAGGACGTACCCTGCACGTCCTCGGTGTGGAAAGCAGCTGGAAGCGATCCTGCTCGCTTCCAGCTGCTTTCCGGTTATTGCAGCGATGCCTCGATATCGAGGCATCCTGCAATAACACTGTCTGGCCATCCGATGCAGAGAGAGCCACTCTGTGGCCCTCTCTGCACCGGACATCGATGGCCGGTATCGTTGGTGGGTGGGAGCCGACTTGGGAGGCGGGTGGGCGGCCATCGGTGAGATGTGTAAGGTGGAGGGGGGCGGGATCGGAAGCGGAGCCGATGGGGGCGCGCACGGGCGCGCGCGTGCACGGGGGTGGCGGGCGGGCGCGTGCACGGGGCGGGAGCGGGTGGGAACCGCTACACTACAGAAAAAAAGTTAAAAGAAAAGTTAAAAAAAAATGAAATAAACTTTTTTTTTTTAAGCATCTAAGGGATCTGGAAGTGGTTGGGGGTTGGTCTTGGGGGGGGGAAAGCTACACTACAGAAAAGGGACATTTTTTTTAAAAAAAAAAAAGCATTTTTTTCACTAAACTGGGTACTGGCAGACAGCTGCCAGTACCCAAGATGGCGCACATTAAGTCAGAGGGGGAGGGTTAGAGAGCTGTTTGGTGGGGGATCAGTGAGGTTGGGGGCTAAGGGGGATCCCTACACAGAAGCATATGTAAATATGCTAACAAAAAATGCACAAAAAAGCCCAAATATACCTTTTATTTTAGTACTGGCAGAGTTTCTGCCAGTACTTAAGATGGCGGGGACATTTGTGGGGTAGGGGAGGGAAGAGAGATGTTTGGGAGGGATCAGGGGGTCTGATGTTTCAGGTGGGAGGCTGATCTTTACACTAAAGCTAAAATTAACCCTGCAAGCTCCCTACAAGCTACCTAATTAACCCCTTCACTGCTAGCCATAATACACGTGTGATGCGCAGCGCCATTTAGCAGCATTCTAATTACCAAAAAGCAACGCCAAAGTCATATATGTCTGCTATTTCTGAACAAAGGGGATCCCAGAGAAGCATTTACAACCATTTGTGCCATAATTGCACAAGCTGTTTGTAAATTATTTCAGTGAGAAACCTAAAATTGTGAAAAATTTTATGTTTTTTTATAATTTGATCGCATTTGGCGGTGAAATGGTGGCATGAAATATACCAAAATGGGCCTAGATCAATACTTGGGGTTGTCTACTACACTACACTAAAGCTAAAATTACCCCAAAAAGCTCCTTACATGCTCCCTAATTAACCCCTTCACTGCTGGGCATAATACACGTGTGGTGCGCAGTGGCATTTAGCGGCCTTCTAATTACCAAAAAGCAATGCCAAAGCCATATATGTCTGCTATTTCTGAACAAAGGGGATCCCAGAGAAGAATTTACAACCATTTATGCCATAATTGCACAAGCAGTTTGTAAATAATTTCAGTGAGAAACTGAAAGTTTGTGAAAAAATTTGTGAAAAAGTGAACAATTTTTTGTATTTGATCGCATTTGGCGGTGAAATGGTGGCATGAAATATACCAAAATGGGCCTAGATCAATAATTTGGGATGTCTTCTAAAAAAAAATATATACATGTCAATGGATATTCAGGGATTCCTGAAAGATATTAGTGTTCTAATGTAACTAGTGTTAATTTTGAAAAAAAAATGGTTTGAAAATAGCAAAGTGCTACTTGTATTTATGGCCCTATAAGTTACAAAAAAAAGCAAAGAAGATGTAAACATTGGGTATTTCTAAACTCAGGACAAAATTTAGAAACAATTTAGCATGGGTGTTTTTTGGTGGTTGTAGATATGTAACAGATTTTGGGGTTCAAAGTTAGAAAAAGTGTGTTTTTTCCATTTTTCCTCATATTTTATAATTTTTTTTATAGTAAATGATAAGATATGATGAAAATAATGGTATTTTTAGAAAGTCCATTTAATGGCGAGAAAAACGGTATATAATATGTGTGGGTACAGTAAATGAGTAAGAGGAAAATTTCAGCTAAACACAAACACCGCAGAAATGTAAAAATAGCCTTGGTCCCAAACGGACAGAAAATGGAAAAGTGCTCTGGTCACTAAGGGGTTAAACAACTTTTCCAATTTACTTCTAATTTATTTTTTTTCCCTTGGTATCCTTTATTGAAAGGGTCAGGAGTAGCTATGCACTACTAAGTTAGATGTTGATTGATGGTGACACCTACTTGCCTCTAGTCATTACCTAAATTGTTCAGCTAGCTCTCAGTAGTGCATTGGCACTCCTTTAACAAAGAATACCAAAAAAATAAGCTAATTTCGTTATAGAAGTAAATTGGAAAGATGTGAATAATTGTATGCTCTGTGTAAATCATGAAAGGAAAAAAAATGAGTTTCATGTCCCTTTAATTATTATGTTAAAACTATTGTGAAAAACATAATTTATGTAAGAATTTACAAGATAAATTAATTTCTTTCATATTGGCAAGAGTCCATGAGCTAGTGGCGTATGGGGTATACATCCCTACCAGGAGGGGCAAAGTTTCCCGAACCTCAAAATGCCTATAAATACACCCCTCACCACACCCACAAATCAGTTTAATGAATAGCCAAGTAATGGGGTGAAAAAGAAAGGAGTAAAAAGCATCAACAATGGAATTTGGAAATAATTGTGCTTTATACAAAAAATCATAATCACCATAAAAAAGGTGGGCCTCATGGACTCTTGTCAATATGAAAGAAATTAATTTATCTTGTAAATTCTTACATAAATTATGTTTATTTTCATGTAATTGGCAAGAGTCCATGAGCTAGTGACGTATGGGATATGAATACCCAAGATGTGGAACTCCACCCAAGAGTCACTAGAGAGGGAGGGATAAAAACAGCCATTTTCCGCTGAAAAAATAATCCACAATCCAAAATATAAGTTTATTCTTATAATGAAAAGAAAAATTTAAAAACATCAGCAGAAGAATCAAACTGAAACAGCTGCCTGAAGAATTTTTCTACCAAAAACTGCCTCTGAAGAAGCAAATACATCAAAACGGTAGAATTTAGTAAATGTATGCAAAGAGAACCAAGTTGCCGCTTTGCAAATCTGATCAACTAAAGCCTCATTCTTAAAAGCCCACGAAGTGAAGACTGATCTAGTAGAATGAGCCACAATTCTCTGAGGTGGGGCTTAACCCGACTCCAAATAAGATTGGTGAATCAAAAGCTTAACCAAAAAGCCAAGGAATAGCAGAAGCCTTCTGACCTTTCCTAGAACCAGAAAATATAACAAATAGACTAGAAGTCTTCCTGAAATCTTAATAGTTTCAATATAATATTTCAAAGCTCTCACCAAATCCAAAGAATGTAAGGATCTTTCCAAAGAATTCTCAGGATTAGGACACAAAGAAGGGACAACAATTTCTCTACTAATGTTGTTAAAATTCACAACCTTAGGAAAAAATTAAAAAGAAGTCCGCAAAACCACCTTATCCTGATGAAATATCAGAAAAGGAGATTCATAAGAAAGAGCAGATAACTCAGAAACTCTTCTAGTAGTAGAGATGGCCAAAAGTAACATCACTTTCCAAGAAAGTAGTTTAATGTCCTGCATAGGCTCAAACGGAAGAGCCTGAAAAGCCTTCAAAACCAAATTAAAACTCCAAGGAGGAGAGATTGATTTAATGACAGGCTTGATATGAACCACAGCCTGTACAAAACAATGAATATCAGGAGGTTTAGCAATCTTTCTGTGAAATAAAATAGAAATAACAGAGATTTGTCCCTTCAAGGAACTTGCAGACAAAATCGTATCCAAACTATCCTGAAGAAACTGTAAAATTCTAGGAATTCTAAAAGAATACCAAGAAAATTTATGAGAAGAGTACCATGAAATGTAAGTCTTCCAAACTTGATAATAAATCTTTCTAGAGACAGATTTCAAGTTTGTAACATAGTAATAATCACTGAGTCAGAGAAACCTCTATGACTTAGCACTAGGCGTTCAATTTCCACCCCTTCAAATTTAATGATTTGAGATCCTGATGGAAATACAGACCTTATTGGAAGTGGCCAAGGTTGGCAACTGGGCAGCCGAACAAGATCCGCATACTAAAACCTGTGAGGCCATGCTGGAGCCACCAGCAACACAAATGATTGTTCTGTGATGATTTTGGAGATAACTCTTGGAAGGAGAACTAGAGGTGGGAAAATAAAAGCAGGTTGATAACACCAAGGAAGTGTCAATGCATCCACTGCTTCTGCCTGAAAATCCCTGGACCTGGACAGGTATCTGGGAAGTCTTTTGTTTAGATGAGAGGCCATCATATTTATCTCTAGAAGACCCCACATCTGAACAAGCTGAGAAAACACATCTGGATGGAGAGACCACTCCCCCGGATGTAAAGTCTGATGGCTGAGATGATCCGCCTCCCAATTGTCGACACCTGGGATATGAACCGCAGAAATTAGACAGGAGCTGGATTCTGCCCAAGCAAGTAATCCGAGATACTTCTTCATAGCTTGGGGACTGTGAGTCCCACCCTGATGATTGACATATGCCACTGTTGTGATATTGTCTGTCTGAAAACAAATAAATGGTTCTCTCTTCAACATAGGCCAGAACTGAAGAACTCTGAAAACTGTTCTAAAATATTGATTGGTAATCTCGCCTCTTGAGATTTCCAAACCCCTTGTGCTGTCAGAGATCCCCAAACAGCTCCCCAACCTGAAGACTTGCATCTGTTGTGATCACAGTCCAGGTTGACAAACAAAAGAAGCCCCTTGAACTAAATGCTGGTGATTTAATCACCAAGTCAGAGAAAATCGAACATTGGGATTTAAGAATATTAATTGTGATATCTTTGTATAATCCCTGCACCATTGGTTAAGCATACAAAGCTGGGGAGGTCTCATGTGAAAACGAGCAAAGGGAATCACGTCCGATGCTGCAGTCATGAGACCTAAAACTTCCATGCACATAGCCACTGAATGGAATGACTGAGACTGAAGATTCCGACAGGCTGCAACCAATTTAAACGTCTCTTGTCTGTTATACAGAGTCATGGACACTGAATCTATCTGGAAAAAAGGTGACCCTTGTCTGAGGAATCAAGAAACTCTTTGGTAAATTGATCCTCCAACCATGTTTGAGAAGAAACAACACTAGTTGATTTGTTTGAGATTCTGCAGACCGTAAAGACTGAGCGAGTACCAAGATATCGTCCAAATAAGGAAACACTGCAATACCCCGCTCTCAGATTACAGAGAGTAGGTTACCTAGAACCTTTGAAAAGATTCTTTAAGTGGTTGCTAGGCCAAATGGAAGAGCAACAAATTGGTAATGCTTGTCTAGCAAAGAGAATCTCAGGAACTGAAAATGATCTGAATGAATCGGAATATTAAGGTATACATCCTGCAAGTCCATTGTAGACATAAAATGTCCTTGCTGAACAAAAGGCAGAATAGTCCTTAAAGTCGCCATTTCTTACATAACGATTCAAAATTTTCAGATCCAGAGCTGGTCTGAATGAATTTTCCTTCTTTGGGACAATGAATAGATTTGAATAAAACCTCAGAACCTGTTCCTGAAAAAGAACTGACATGATTACCCCTGAAACTCCAGGACACACGCGCACGTGCACGGGGGCGGGGCGGGCGCATGCACGGGGCTTGAGCGGGTGGGAACTGCTACACTATGGAACGTTTTCAATAATAAAGTGGGAGAGAGGAGGGAGGGAATTGGGATCTAAGGGATCTGGGAGGGGGTGGGGGTTGGGGTTTTTGCGGGGGAGCTACACTACAGAAAAATAGGGGGAAAAATGAAAAATAAAACATTTTATTGTAAACAGCTGCCAGTACCTAAGATGGCACAAATAAGGTAGAGGGGAGGGTTAGAGAGCTGTTTGGGGGAAGGATCAGGGAGGTTGGGAGCTGAGGGGGGATCCTACACAGCAGAATATGGCTTTTTTTTTTCTTTAAATATGTAAAAAAAAAAAAACTTTTATTTTAGTACTGGCAGACTTTCTGCCAGTACTTAATATGGCGGGGACAATTGTGGGGTGGGAGGAAAGAGAGCTGTTTGGGAGGGATCAGGGGGTGTGATGTGTCAGGTGGGAGGCTGATCTCTACACTAAAGCTAAAATTAACCCTGCAAGTTACCTAATTAACCCCTTCACTGCTGGGCATAAAACAAGTGTGGTGCGCTGCAGCATTTAGCGGCCTTCTAATTGCCAAAAAGCAACGCCAAAGCCATATATGTCTGCTATTTCTGAACATTTACAACCATTTGTACCATAATTGCACAAGCTGTTTGTAAATAATTTCAGTGACAAACCTAAAGTTTGTAAAAAAAGTTTGTGAAAAAGTGAACAATTTTTTTATTTGATTGCATTTGGCGGTGAAATGGTGGCATGAAATATACCAAAATGGGCCTATATCAATATTTTGGGTTGTCTACTACACTACAGCTAAAATTAACCCTACAAGCTCCCTAATTAACCCCTTCACTGCTGGGCATAATACACGTGTGGTGCACAGCGGCATTTACCGGCCTTCTAATTACCAAAAAGCAACGCCAAAGCCATATACGTCTACTATTTTTGAACAAAGGGGATTCAAGAGAAGCATTTATAACCATTTGTACCATTATTGCACAAGCTGTTTGTAAATAATTTCAGTGAGAAACCTAAAATTGTGAAAAAATTTGTGAAAAAGTGAACAATTTTTTGTATTTGATCGCATTTGGCGGTGAAATGGTGGCATGAAATATACCAAAATGGGCCTAGATCAATACTTTGGGATGTCTTCTAAAAACAATATATACATGTCAAGGGATATTCAGGGATTCCTGAAAGATATCAGTGTTCCAATGTAACTATCGCTAATTTTTAAAAAAAAAGTGGTTTGGAAATAGCAAAGTGCTACTTGTATTTATTGCCCTATAACTTGCAAAGAACATGTAAACATTGGGTATTTCTAAACTCAGGACAAAATTTAGAAACTATTTAGCATGGGTGTTTTTTCGTTGTTGTAGATGTGTAACAGATTTTGGGGGTCAAAGTTAGAAAAAGTGTGTTTTTTCCATTTTTTCATCATATTTTATAATTTTTTTTATAGTAAATTATAAGATATGATGAAAATAATGGTATCTTTAGAAAGTCCATTTGATGGTGAGAAAAACTGTATATCGTATGTGTGGGTACAGTAAATGAGTAAGAGGAAAATAACAGCTAAACACAAACACCACAGAAATGTAAAAATAGCCTTGATCCCAAACGGACAGAAAATGGAAAAGTGCTGTGGTCCTTACGGGGTAAAAGGGACAGTCTACACTAGAATTTTAATTTTGACTAGACTGTCTCTTTAATTTATACTTAGTTTATTTTTATTTTTAACCCCTTAACGACACGAGTCGTACAGGGTACGTCGCACACAACCTGGTCTTTAAAGACCAGCGACGTACCCTGTACGACTTTGGGGATTAAAGCGGCTGGAAGCGATCCTGATCCCTTCCAGCCGCTTTACAGTTATTGCAGTGATGCCTCGATATCGAGGCATCCTGCAATAACATTTTTCCCCCATCCGATGCAGAGAGAGCCACTCTGTGGCCCTCTCTGCACCGGCATCGATGGCCGCAATCGTTGGTGGGTGGGAGCTGACGTGGGAGGCGGGTGGGCGGCCATCGATGAAAGGCTGAAGAGAGAGGAGGGCGGGATCGCGGGCGGGGTTGTCGGGAGTGCGCACCGGAGCAAACTGGGTACTGGCAGACAGCTGCCAGTACCCAAGATGGCTCCCAGTAAGTTAGAGGTGGAGGGTAGAGAGCTGTTTGGGGGGGATCAGGGAGGTTGGGGGCTAAGGGGGGATCCTACACAGCTGCATATGTAAATATGCTATACAATTTTTTTATTTATTTTTTAAATACACCTTTTATTTTAGTACTGGCAGACTTTCTGCCAGTACTTAAGATGGCGTGGGCAATTGTGGGGTGGGGGAGGGAAGGGAGCTGTTTGGGAGGGATCAGGGGGTGGGATGTGTCAGGTGGGAGGCTGATCTCTACGCTAAAGCTAAAATTAACCCTGCAAGCTCCCTACAAATGACCTAATTAACCCCTGCACTGCTGGGCATAATACACGTGTGGTGCGCAGCGGCATTTAGCGGTCTTATAATTACCAAAAAGCAACGCCAAAGCCATATATGTCTGCTATTTCTGAACAAAAGGGATCCCAGAGAAGTATTTACAATCATTTATGCCATTCTTGCAAAAGTTGTTTCAGTGAGAAACCTAAAATTGTGAAAAATTTTACGTTTTTTTTTTATTTAATCGCATTTAGCGGTGAAATGGTAGCATGAAATATACCAAGATGGGCCTAGATCAATACTTGGGGTTGTCTACTACACTACACTAAAGCTAAAATTAACCCTAGATGCTCCCTACATGCTCCCTAATTAACCCCTTCACTGCTGGGCATAATACACCAAAATATACCAAAATGGGCCTACATCAATACTTTGGGATGTCTTCTAAAAAAAATATATACATGTCAATGGATATTCAGGGATTCCTGAAAGATATCAGTGTTCCAATGTAACTAGCGCTAATTTTGAAAAAAAAGTGGTTTGGAAATAGCAAAGTGCTACTTGTATTTATGGCCCTATAACTTGCAAAAAAAGCAAAGAACATGTAAACATTGGGTATTTCTAAACTCAGGACAAAATTTAGAAACTATTTAGCATGGGTGTTTTTTGGTGGTTGTAGATGTGTAACAGATTGTGGGGGTCAAAGTTAGAAAAAGTGTGTTTTTTTCCATTTTTTCCTCATATTTTATAATTTTTTTAAAGTAAATGATAAGATATGATAAAAATAATGGTATCTTTAGAAAGTCCATTTAATGGAGAGAAAAACGGTATATAATATGTGTGGGTACAGTAAATGAGTAAGAGGAAAATTACAGCTAAACACAAACACTACAGAAATTTAAAAAAAAGCCCTGGTCCTTCAGGGAAAGAAATTGAAAAATGGCCTTGTCCTTAAGGGGTTAAAGTAGTGTTAGGTTTTTTATTTTAATAGTAACTTTAGTGTTTTGTAATTTAGGTTCATTTAGGGGGTGTTAGGTTTATTGGGTTGTGGGCTTTCGCGGTTTAGGGGTTAATACTTTGATAGGTTTATTGCATTGTGGACTTTGGTGGTTTAGGGGTTAATACTTTAATAGGTAGTTTGCATTGTGGGTTAATGGCGGAATAGGGTTTAATAGTTTTAATAGGTAGTTTGTGATGTTGGGGTTGGCGGATTTAGGGATTAATAATTTAGTTATTCCTTGCAGTGTGGGTTTGATGGCAGATATAGGGGTTAATACACTTTATTAGTTATTGCGGTGGGGGATTGCGGTTGACAGGTTAGATAGATATTACGCATGCGTTAGGTAGTTTCGGGAGTTACGGTGCTCCCATACTCAACACAAGGCCCGCTGCGGCTGCCTTGTATGGCGAGGTGAAAATGGAGTAAGATTTCTCCATTTTCGCCAATAAAGTCCTTGCGATGAATATTGGATATTGATTTGCGACGCAGCCCCATGTTAGCTTATGGGAATAAAAATTGCGGGCGACGGGTGAAATATATGTGCCGCATTTATATGCTGTGCTGTATATAGGATACCAAAACAGCACCGCATATGTAATTGGCCCCTTGGAGAGAGCAAATTAACATTATATACCTTATCTCTCCAACCCCCACTGCGAGTGTAATTTCTTCTGCTGGCTTATGTCAAAAATAAACTTTAATGATTCAGATAGTGCATGTAATTTTAAACAACTTCCCAATTTACTTTTATCATCAAATATGCTTTGTTCTCTTGGTATTCTTTGTTAAAAGCTAGACCTAGGTAGGCTCATATGATAATTTCTTAGTCCCTAAAGGCTGCCTCTTATCACATGCCTTTTTATTTGCTTTTCACAACAGGGGAGTACTAGTTCATGTGAGCCATATAGATAACATTGTCATCACGCCGGTAGCTTGTGGAAGACACTGCACTAATTGGCTAAAATGCAAGTCAATAGATAATAAATAAAATGTTGTGTGATCAGGGGGCTGTCAGAAGATGCTTAGATGCAAGGTAATCACAGAGGTAAAAAGTATATTAATATAACTGGGTTGGTTATGCAAAACTGAGGAATGGTTAATAAGGACATTATCTATCTTTTTAAACAATAACAATTCTGGTGTAGACTGTCCCTTTAAGAAATTTACAGTATAGGTGGGGACACCAAAGGCAAAAGCCACTATTTCAAGTTAAATTATAAAGTTAAATGAGCTATTTGTAAACAACTGAATACACTCCAGCAGGTAAAATGGGAACAAATTAAAGGGGAGAGATTGTTATTGTATGCTGTCCCTTAAAAGGTCAGTCTACACCAGAATTTTTATTGTTTCAAAAGATAAAAAAACATAATTTATGTAAGAACTTACCTGATAAATTCATTTCTTTCATATTAACAAGAGTCCATGAGCTAGTGACGTATGGGATATACATTCCTACCAGGAGGGGCAAAGTTTCCCAAACCTTAAAATGCCTATAAATACACCCCTCACCACACCCACAAATCAGTTTAACGAATAGCCAAGAAGTGGGGTGATAAGAAAAAAAGTGCGAAGCATATAAAATAAGGAATTGGAATAATTGTGCTTTATACAAAAAAATCATAAACACCCCAAAAAAAGGGTGGGCCTCATGGACTCTTGTTAATATGAAAGAAATGAATTTATCAGGTAAGTTCTTACATAAATTATGTTTTCTTTCATGTAATTAACAAGAGTCCATGAGCTAGTGACGTATGGGATAATGACTACCCAAGATGTGGATCTTTCCACACAAGAGTCACTAGAGAGGGAGGGATAAAATAAAGACAGCCAATTCCTGCTGAAAATAATCCACACCCAAAATAAAGTTTAATGAAAAACCTAAGCAGAAGATTCAAACTGAAACCGCTGCCTGAAGAACTTTTCTACCAAAAATTGCTTCAGAAGAAGAAAATACATCAAAATGGTAGAATTTAGTAAAAGTATGCAAAGAGGACCAAGTTGCTGCTTTGCAGATCTGGTCAACCGAAGCTTCATTCCTAAACGCCCAGGAAGTAGATACTGACCTAGTAGAATGAGCTGTAATTCTCTGAGGCGGAATTTTACCCGACTCAACATAGGCAAGATGAATTAAGGATTTCAACCAAGATGCCAAAGAAATGGCAGAAGCTTTCTGGCCTTTCCTAGAACCGGAAAAGATAACAAATAGACTAGAAGTCTTACAGAAAGATTTCGTAGCTTCAACATAATATTTCAAAGCTCTAACAACATCCAAAGAATGCAACGATTTCTCCTTAGAATTCTTAGGATTAGGACATAATGAAGGAACCACAATTTCTCTACTAATGTTGTTGGAATTCACAACTTTAGGTAAAAATTCAAAAGAAGTTCGCAACACCGCCTTATCCTGATGAAAAATCAGAAAAGGAGACTCACACGAAAGAGCAGATAATTCAGAAACTCTTCTAGCAGAAGAGATGGCCAAAAGGAACAAAACTTTCCAAGAAAGTAATTTAATGTCCAATGAATGCATAGGTTCAAACGGAGGAGCTTGAAGAGCTCCCAGAACCAAATTCAAACTCCAAGGAGGAGAAATTGACTTAATGACAGGTTTTATACGAACCAAAGCTTGTACAAAACAATGAATATCAGGAAGAATAGCAATCTTTCTGTGAAAAAGAACAGAAAGAGCAGAGATTTGTCCTTTCAAAGAACTTGCGGACAAACCCTTATCCAAACCATCCTGAAGAAATTGTAAAATTCTCGGTATTCTAAAAGAATACCAAGAAAAATGATGAGAAAGACACCAAGAAATATAAGTCTTCCAGACTCTATAATATATCTCTCTGGATATAGATGTACGAGCCTGTAACATAGTATTAATCACAGAGTCAGAGAAACCTCTTTGACCAAGAATCAAGCGTTCAATCTCCATACCTTTAAATTTAAGGATTTCAGATCCTGATGGAAAAAAGGACCTTGAGACAAAAGGTCTGGTCTTAACGGAAGAGTCCACGGTTGGCAAGAGGCCATCCGGACAAGATCCGCATACCAAAACCTGTGAGGCCATGCCGGAGCTACCAGCAGAACAAACGAGCATTCCTTCAGAATCTTGGAGATTACTCTTGGAAGAAGAACTAGAGGCGGAAAGATATAGGCAGGATGATACTTCCAAGGAAGTGAAAATGCATCCACTGCCTCCGCCTGAGGATCCCGGGATCTGGACAGATACCTGGGAAGTTTCTTGTTTAGATGAGAAGCCATCAGAACTATTTCTGGAAGTTCCCACATTTGAACAATCTGAAGAAATACCTCTGGGTGAAGAGACCATTCGCCCGGATGCAACGTTTGGCGACTGAGATAATCCGCTTTCCAATTGTCCATACCTGGGATATAAACCGCAGAGATTAGACAGGAGCTGGATTCCGCCCAAACCAAAATTCGAGATACTTCTTTCATAGCCAGAGGACTGTGAGTCCCTCCTTGATGATTGATGTATGCCACAGTTGTGACAATGTCTTATCTGAAAACAATGAACAACTCTCTCTTCAGAAGAGGCCAAGACTGAAGAGCTCTGAAAATTGCACGGGGTTCCAAAATATTGATCTGAAATCTCACCTCCTGAGATTCCCAAACCCCTTGTGCCGTCAGATACCCCCACACAGCTCCCCAACCTGTAAGACTCGTATCTGTTGAGATTATAGTCCAGGTCGGAAGAACAAAGAAGCCCCCTGAACTAAACGATGGTGATCTGTCCACCATGTCAGAGAGTGTCGTAAAATCGGTTTAAAGATATTAATTGAGTTATCTTTGAGTAATCCCTGCACCATTGGTTCAGCATACAGAGCTGAAGAGGTCGCATGTGAAAACGAGCAAAGGAGATCGCAACTGATGCGGCAGTCCTAAGATCCAACATTTCCATGCATAAGGCTACCAAAGGGAATGATTGTGACTGAAGGTTTTGACAAGCTGATATCAATGTTAAACTTCTCTTGTCTGACAAGGACAGAGTCATAGACACTGAATTTATCTAGAAACCTAAAAAGGTTACCCTTGTCTGAGGAATCAATAAACTGATTGGTAAATTGATCCTCCAACCATGAACTTGAAGAAACAACACAAGTCGATTCGTATGAGATTCTTCGAAAATGAGAAGACTGAGCAAGTACCAAGATATCGTCCAAATAAGGAAATACCAAAACCCTATTCTCTGATTACAGAAAGAAGGGCACCGAGAACCTTTGAAAAAAATTCTTGGAACTGAGGCTAGACCAAATAGTAGAGCCACAAAACTGGTAATGCTTGTCTAAAAAGAGAATCTCAGACACTAAAAGTGATCTGGATGAATCGGAATATGCAGATACACATCCTGTAAATCTATTGTAGACATATAATGCCCTTGCTAAACAAAAGGCAGGATAGACCTACAGTAACCATCTTGAATGTTGGTATCCTAACATAACGATTCAATAATGATAGATCCATAACTGGTCTGAAGGAATTGACCTTCTTTGGTACAATGAAGAGATAAAATAAAACCCCAGCCCCTGTTCCAGAACTGGAACTGGCATAAATACTCCAGCCAACTCTAGATCTGAAACACATTTCAGAAATGCTGAGCCTTGCTGTGTCAATTGGGACACGGGAAAGAAAAGAATCTCTTAGCAGGAGGCCTTAACTTGAAGCCAATTCTGTACCTTCCTGAAACAATGTTTCTGAAACCAGAGATTAAGAACGGAATTGATCCAAATTTCTTTGAAGAAAACGTAATCTGCCCCATACCAGCTGAGCTGGAATAAGGGCCGCACCTTCATAGGTACTTAAGAGCTGGCTATAGGATTCTATAAGGCTTGGATATATTCCAAACTGGAAATAGTTTCCAAACTGATACCGCTCCTGAGGATGAAGGATCAGGCTTTTGTTCCTTGTTGTGAGGAAAGGAACGAAATGATTATTTACCCTGGAAAGAAAGGGAAAGCAAAGTTGACTTAGAAGACATGTCAGCATTCCAAGTTTAATCCATAAAGCTTTTCTAGCTAAAAGAGCTAGAGACATATACCTGACATCAACTCTAATGATATCAAAAGATGGTATCACCAATAAAATTATTAGCATGTTATAGAATAATAATAATGCTATAAAATTAGGATCTGTTACTTGTTGCGCTAAAGCATCTAACCAAAAAGTTGAAGCTGCAGCAACATCCGCTAAAAATATAGCAGGTCTAAGAAGATTACCTGAACATAAGTAAGCTTTTCTTAGAAAGGATTCAATTTTCCTATCTAAAGGATCCTTAAATGAAGTACTATCTGCCATAGGAATAGTAGTACATTAGCAGGAGTAGAGACAGCCCCATAACCTTAGGGATTTTTGTCCCAACAAACTCTAATCTGTCAGATGGCACAGGATATAATTTGCTTAAACGTCTAGAAGGAGTAAATAAATTACCCAAATTATTCCATTCCCTGGAAATTACTTCAGAAATAGCATCAGGGAGATAAAACACTTCTGGAATAACTACAGGAGATTTAAAAACCTTATTTAAACGTTTACATTTAGTATCAAGAGGACCAGTATCCTCTATTTCTAATGCAAATAACACTTCTTTAAGTAAAGAACGAATAAATTCCATCTTGAACAAATACAAAGATTTATCAGCATCAACCTCTGAGACAGAAACCTCTGAACCAGAAGAACCATTATCAGTATCAGAATGATGATGTTCATTTAAAAATTCATCTGAAAAAAAGAGAAGTTTTAAAAGACTTTTATGTATACTAGAAGGAGAAATAACAGACATAGCCTTCTTAATGGATTTAAAAAATAAAATCTCTTATGTTATCAGGAACACTCTGAAAATTAGATGTTGACGGACAGCAACAGGTAATGTAACAGTACTAAAGGAAATTTTATCTGCATTAATAAGTTTGACATGACATGCAATACAAATAACAGCTGGAGAAACAGATACCAAAAGTTTATAGCAGACTTAGCTTGGTAGCTCCAGCACTGTGCAGTGATTTTCCTGTAGTAACTTCTGACTCAGTTGCAACGTGGAACATCTTGCAATATGTAAAAGAAAAAAACAACATATAAAGCAAAATTGATCAAATTCCTTAAATGACAGTTTCAGGAATGGGAAAAAAATGCCAGTGAACAAGCTTCTAGCAACCAGAAGCAATAAATAATGAGACTTAAATAATGTGGAGACAAAAATGACGCCCATATTTTTTAGCGCCAAAAAAGACGCCCACATTATTTGGCGCCTAAATGCTTTTGGCGCCAAAAATGACGCCACATCCGGAACGCCGACATCTTTGACGCAAAATAACGTCAAAAAATGACGCAACTTCCGGCGACACGTATGACGCCGGAAACGGAAAATAATTTTTGCGCCAAAAAAGTCCGCGCCAAGAATGACGCAATAAAATGAAGCATTTTCAGCCCCCGCGAGCCTAACAGCCCACAGGGAAAAAAGTCAAATTTTTGAGGTAAGAAAAAATATGATAATTCAATGCATAATCCCAAATATGAAACTGACTGTCTGGAAATAAGGAAAGTTGAACATTCTGAGTCAAGGCAAATAAATGTTTGAATACATATATTTAGAACTTTATAAATAAAGTGCCCAACCATAGCTTAGAGTGTCACAGAAAATAAGACTTACTTACCCCAGGACACTCATCTACATGTTTGTAGAAAGCCAAACCAGTACTGAAACGAGAATCAGTAGAGGAAATGGTAAATATAAGAGTATATCGTCGATCTGAAAAGGGAGGTAAGAGATGAATCTCTACGACCGATAACAGAGAACCTTATGAAATAGACCCCGTAGAAGGAGATCACTGCATTCAATAGGCAATACTCTCTTCACATCCCTCTGACATTCACTGCACGCTGAGAGGAAAACCGGGCTCCAACTTGCTGCGGAGCGCATATCAACGTAGAATCTAGCACAAACTTACTTCACCACCTCCCTTGGAGGCAAAGTTTGTAAAACTGATTTGTGGGTGTGGTGAGGGGTGTATTTATAGGCATTTTAAGGTTTGGGAAACTTTGCCCCTCCTGGTAGGAATGTATATCCCATACGTCACTAGCTCATGGACTCTTGTTAATTACATGAAAGAAATAATTTTTTTATCATTCCCCAATTTTGCATAACCAACACAGCTTTTTAATACACTTTTTACCTCTGTGATCTAAGCATCTTCTGAAAGCTCCTTGATCACATGATTTTTTATTTATTATCTATTGACTTGCATTTTAGCCAATTAGTGCTGTGTTGTGCTGATTTTTAAATAATTCAACAGGCATGAACTAGCAGTCTCCTGTTGTGAAAAGCAAATAAAAAAGCATGTCATAAAAAGCTGTCTGTAGTGGCTTAGAAACAGGCAGAAATGTATAGGTTTAAATGTTATAAATTATATTAATATAGCAATATTGGTTGTGCAAAGCTGGCGAATGGGTAATAAAGGCGTTATCTATCTTTTTTTAACAACAACAGTTTTGGTGTAGACTGTCTCTTTAAGCTTAAAGGGACACTGTACACTAGATTTTTCTTTGCATAAATGTTTTGTAGATGATCCATTTAAATAGCCCATGTGGTAGTGTTTTTGTAACAGTGTAGGCCTCCATTACATATGCAGCGCCGCCCGCAAAATCCTCCGCCGCAAGATTTTACATGATTTTGGTATTACATATACGGCGTAGCATGCAAATTACGTGCGTATATTTCACCCATCGCCCGCAATTATTACTCCCATAGGCTAACATAGAACCGCGTCGCAAATCGGTATCCAATATCCAGAGCAAGGACTTATGTGGAGAAAATGGAAAAATCTTACTCCATTTTTACCTCGCCATAAAAGGCAGCCGCAGCAAGCCTTGCGCTGAGTATGGGAGCACCGTAACTCCCCTGAAAATGCCTGCAAAAATAAACTAACACCTAACGCATGCGCGATGTCTATCTAGCTGCCAACCGCAATCCCCCACCGCAATAACTAATAAAGTCTAATAACCCCTAAACCGCCATAGCCCACAACGCAATAAACCTAACCCCTAACCTAGCCCCCCTAAATAAACTAAAATAACCTAATTTACAAAATACTAAAGTTACTATTAAATTAAAAACACTACTTCTAAAATACATATAAACTAAGTATAAATTAAAGGGGCAGTCTAATCAAAATTCAGGAGTAGACTGTCCCTTTAAGCAAGAATTACAGAAAATAAAAAAATCTAAGATTACAGACAATAATAAATAAAATTACAAAATTTTAAATTACACCTAATCCCTATGGCCTAGATTTAGAGTTTGGCGACAGCCGTGAAAACCAGCGTTAGAGGCTCCTAACGCTGGTTTTAGGCTACCGCCGGTATTTGGAGTCAGTCAGGAAAGGGTCTAACGCTCACTTTTCAGCCGCAACTTCTCCATACCGCAGATCCCCTTACGTCAATTGCGTATCCTATCTTTTCAATAGGATCTTTCTAACTCCGGTATTTAGAGTCGTGTCTGAAGTGAGCGTTAGAAATCTAACGACAAAACTCCAGCCGCAGAAAAAAGTCAGTAGTTAAGAGCTTTCTAGGCTAACGACGGTTTATAAAGCTCTTAACTACTGTGCTCTAAAGTACACTAACACCCATAAACTACCTATGTACCCCTAAACCGAGCCAATAGAATGCGAGCTCAATCTGATTGGCTGATCGGATCAGCCAATCGTATTGAACTTGATTCTGATTGGCTGATTCCATCAGCCAATCAGAATTTTCCTACCTTAATTCCGATTGGCTGATAGAATCCTATCAGCCAATCGGAATTCGAGGGACGCCATCTTGGATGACGTCCCTTAAAGGAGCCTTCATTCGTCGATAGTCCGTCAGGCCAGCAGGATGTTCCGCGTCGGAGGTCTGCAAGATGGATCCGGAAGAAAGAAGATTGAAGATGCCGACTTCAGCCGGATCATGGACCTCTTCAGCTCCCGCTTGGATGATGACTTCAGCCGGATCATGGACCTCTTCAGCTCCCGCTTGGATGATGACTTCAGCCGGATCATGGACCTCTTCAGCTCCCGCTTGGATGATGACTTCAGCCGGATCATGGACATCTTCAGCCCCCCGCTTGGGCTTGGATCAGGACATCGGAGGAGCTCTTCTGGATCGATCGGTGAACCTGGTATGGTGAAGATAAGGTAGGAAGATATTCAGGGGCTTAGTGTTAGGTTTATTTAAGGGGGGTTTGGGTTAGATTAGGGGTATGTGGGTGGTGGGTTGTAATGTTGGGGGGGTGTATTGTATGTGTTTTTTTTACAGGCAAAAGAGCTGAATTCTTTGGGGCATGCCCCGCAAAGGGCCCTGTTCAGGGCTGGTAAGGTAAAAGAGCTTTGAACTTTAGTAATTTAGAATAGGGTAGGGCATTTTTTTATTTTGGGGGTCTTTGTTATTTTATTAGGGGGCTTAGAGTAGGTGTAATTAGTTTAAAATTGTTGTAATATTTTTCTGATGTTTGTAAATATTTTTTTATTTTTTGTACTTTAGTTAGTTTATTTCATTGTATTTATTTGTAGATATTGTATTTAATTAATTTATTGATAGTGTAGTGTTAGGTTTAATTGTAGGTAATTGTAGTTATTTTATTTAATTAATTTATTGATAGTGTAGGGTTAGGTTTAATTGTAACTTAGGTTAGGATTTATTTTACAGCTAATTTTGTAATTATTTTAACTATTTTAGCTATTGTACCTGGTTAAAATAAATACAAAGTTACCTGTAAAATAAATATAAATCCTAAAATAGCTATAATATAAATATAATTTATATTGTAGCTATATTAGGATTTATTTTACAGGTAAGTATTTAGCTTTAAATAGGAATCAGCCAATCAGAATCAAGTTCAATCCGATTGGCTGATCCGATCAGCCAATCAGATTGAGCTCGCATTCTATTGGCTGATCGGAACAGCCAATAGAATGCGAGCTCAATCTGATTGGCTGATCAGATCAGCCAATCGGATTGAACTTGATTCTGATTGGCTGATTCCATCAGGCAATCAGAATTTTCCTACCTTAATTCCGAATGGCTGATAGAATCCTATCAGCCAATCGGAATTCGAGGGACGCCATCTTGGATGACGTCCCTTAAAGGAGCCTTCATTCGTCGATAGTCCGTCGGGCCATCAGGATGTTCCACGTCGGAGGTCTGCAAGATGGATCCGGAAGAAAGAAGATTGAAGATGCCGACTTCAGCCGGATCATGGACCTCTTCAGCTCCCGCTTGGATGATGACTTCAGCCGGATCATGGACCTCTTCAGCTCCCGCTTGGATGATGACTTCAGCCGGATCATGGACCTCTTCAGCTCCCGCTTGGATGATGACTTCAGCCGGATCATGGACATCTTCAGCCCCCCGCTTGGGCTTGGATCAGGACATCGGAGGAGCTCTTCTGGATCGATCGGTGAACCTGGTATGGTGAAGATAAGGTAGGAAGATCTTCAGGGGCTTAGTGTTAGGTTTATTTAAGGGGGGGTTGGGTTAGATTAGGGGTATGTGGGTGGTGGGTTGTAATGTTGGGGGGGGTATTGTATGTGTTTTTTTACAGGCAAAAGAGCTGAATTCTTTGGGGCATGCCCCGCAAAGGGCCCTGTTCAGGGCTGGTAAGGTAAAAGAGCTTTGAACTTTAGTAATTCAGAATAGGGTAGGGCGTTTTTTTATTTTGGTGGTCTTTGTTATTTTATTAGGGGGCTTAGAGTAGGTGTAATTAGATTAAAATTGTTGTAATATTTTTCTGATGTTTGTAAATATTTTTTTATTTTTTGTAACTTAGTTCTTTTTTATTTTTTGTACTTTAGTTAGTTTATTTCATTGTATTTATTTGTAGATATTGTATTTAATTAATTTATTGATAGTGTAGTGTTAGGTTTAATTGTAGGTAATTTTAGGTATTTTATTTAATTAATTTATTGATAGTGTAGTGTTAGGTTTAATTGTAACTTAGGTTAGGATTTATTTTACAGGTAATTTTGTAATTATTTTAACTATTTTAGCTATTGTACCTGGTTAAAATAAATACAAAGTTACCTGTAAAATAAATATAAATCCTAAAATAGCTATAATATAAATATAATTTATATTGTAGCTATATTAGGATTTATTTTACAGGTAAGTATTTAGCTTTAAATAGGAATAATTTATTTAATAAGAGTTAATTAATTTCGTTAGATTTAAATTATATTTAACTTAGGGGGGTGTTAGTGTTAGGGTTAGACTTAGCTTTAGGGATTAATACATTTATTAGAATAGCGGTGAGCTCCAGTCGGCAGATTAGGGGTTAATGTTTGAAGTTAGGTGTCGGCGATGTTAGGGAGGGCAGATTAGGGGTTAATACTATTTATTATAGGGTTAGTGATGCGGATTAGGGGTTAATAACTTTATTATAATAGCGGTGCAGTCCGCTCGGCAGATTAGGGGTTAATAAGTGTAGGCAGGTGGAGGCGACGTTGTGGGGGGCAGATTAGGGGTTAATAAATATAATATAGGGGTCGGCGGTGTTAGGGGCAGCAGATTAGGGGTACATAGGGATAATGTAAGTAGCGGCGGTTTACGGAGCGGCAGATTAGGGGTTAAAAATAATATGCAGGGGTCAGCGATAGCGGGGGCGGCAGATTAGGGGTTAATTAATAAGTGTAAGGTTAGGGGTGTTTAGACTCGGGGTACATGTTAGGGTGTTAGGTGCAGACGTAGGAAGTGTTTCCCCATAGACAACAATGGGGCTGCGTTAGGAGCTGAACGCGGCTTTTTTGCAGGTGTTAGGTTTTTTTTCAGCTCAAACAGCCCCATTGTTTTCTATGGGGGAATCGTGCACGAGTACGTTTTTTAGGCTGGCCGCGTCCGTAAGCAACTCTGGTATCGAGAGTTGCAGTGGCGTTAAATATGCTCTACGCTCCTTTTTTGGAGCCTAACGCAGCCATTCTGTGAACTCTCAATACCAGAGTTATTTAAAAGGTGCGGCCAGAAAAAAGCCAGCGTTAGCTACGCGGGTCGTTACCGACAAAACTCTAAATCTAGCCGTATGAAAATAAAAAAGCCCCCCAAAATAAAAACACCCCCTAATCTAATAAACTACCAGTAGCCCTTAAAAGGACTTTTTGCAGGGCATTGCCCCAAGATAATCAGCTCTTTTGCCAAAAAACACACAAAGCCCCCCTAACAGTAACCCCCCCACCCACCAAACCCCCCCAAAAAAAACTAACACTAAAAACCCTAAACTACCCATTGCCCTGAAAAGGGCATTTGTTGGACATTGCCATTAAAAGGGCATTCAGCTCTTTGCTGCCCACCCTATCTAAATAAAATAAATCCCCCCAAAAACATCTTTAAAAACTCTAAGTCTAACCCCCAAGTGGTCCTCACCTGTCCTGAAGTTCAGCGGAGAAGGTCTTGTTCCAGGCGGTGAAGTCTTCTTCCAAGCGGCGACCTCTTCTTTCTTCGTCCAGGAACCAGCCAGAGCGGAGCGGAGGGTAGAGTTGAAGACCGATGACCGCGAGCAATGGGTAGTTTAGGGTTTTTAGTGTTAGTTTTTTTGGGGGGTTACTGTTAGGGGGGCTTTGTGTGTTTTTTTTGGCAAAATAGCTGATTATCTTGGGACAATGCCCTGCAAAAAGTCCTTTTAAGGGCAACTGGGGCTTTTTTATTTTCATAGGGATTAGGTGTCATTTATTTTAAATTTTGTAATTTTATTTTTTATTTTCTGTAATCTTAGATTTTTTTATTTTCTGTAATACTTGCTTAAAGGGACAGTCTACTCCTGAATTTTGATTAGACTGCCCCTTTAATTTATTCTTATTTTATTTGTATTTTAAAAGTAGTGTTTTTATTTAAATTTAATAGTAACTTTAGTATTTTGTAAATTAGGTAATTTTAGTTTATTTAGGGGGGGTTAGGTTAGGGGGGGTTAGGTTAGGTTAGGGGTTAGGTTTATTGCGTTGTGGGCTATGGCGGTTTAGAGGTTAATACTTGAATAGGTTTATTGCGTTGTGGGTTAATGGCGGATTAAGGGTTAATAGTTTTAATAGGTAGTTTGCGATGTTGGGGTTGGCGGATTTAGGGGTTAATAATTTAGTTATTACTTGCGGTGTGGGTTTGATGGCGCATATAGGGATTAATAGTTTAAATAGGCATATTGCGTTGTGGAGGGTTGTCGGTCTAGGGGTTAATACATTTAATATTAGTAATGAGAGGGGGGATTGCGGGTATAGGGGATTTACGTATCAGGCTTATTTTTGGGAGGCGTGTTAGACTTTTACGGGAGATTTGTTATTATTACTTTTCTTAGGCGCCAGCAGTTTCTAAAGTGCCGTAAGTCACTAGCGACTCCAGAAATTTGTATTTACCCTCATTTCTGGACATCGCTAGTTTATCAGACTTATGGCACTTTATGAACTGCCGGCAGGGTTTATGTAGTACCCCGATGTGAGAGGTGAAATTACGGGCGGCGCGGGTTCCCACGCTTGCGCCGAAACCTGTGCCGTATGTTTGATCACACCCGTATAGTTTTGTTGATTTTTTAAAAACATTGTGTTGATTTTCAGACTTCTAACCAAGCCCCACAGTGTCAGATGAATACACGCGTTTACACTGCTAGCTCCTGTTTATATTATCTGTCTTTTTATATGCAGGGAGGGGGGAGTAGTGTCTGCTCTTCTTGTTTTTCCAGCCCCTTTCAATGGGGGTCCCAGACTAACCTCATCAACTGTGCTAATCTGGGAGCCTTTAAGTAAGTTTTTAAACTGTTTTATACTGAATGTTTATATCAGTATATGTGCATATTCTTTTTTCTAGTAGTGTCGATTACATGCAGTTATATCCAAATTGGTGTTTACTGTCCCTTTAAAGCTGTGAAATCAGAAGGATCATACCTATTTATAAACAAAGCTATCTAGCTCCTGATCATTTAAGTCAGCATTACAATTTACAGTTGTAGCTTGTTTTTACCCAATATTTTTTATGGACATGTTTAGGCCTGAAGATGAGCAAGTGAACCTAGATTTCTTCATAGTGAAGCTGACAACACTGATTTCAAACAAGATAGATGGAGAGTCATATGAGGGTTCTATACTGACTAATGACTAAATGTATTTTATAATAGGACATTTCAAACACAACTGGCATTAAATGATTACTTTCTGTTATAATTTTTAAGCTAAACAACTAACATATTAAAGTTAATAAACATTAATTAAAACCTACTGACCTATATTTTCTCTAAAACAAAGTTTTATAATGTTCTAAAAGTTATATCGTTTATTCGCCGATGATGTCACGTTATCCTGCCCACTATTTTCAGCACTGCATGTTCAAAATACTTAAACCAATAACTTTGTGTTTAAAGCGCCATTTTGAAACCTAGGTATTGTAAACGGATTGGTACAGAGCAAAGGATACCCACGGAGTGGGTTTGGAAAACAATTAAATTTGCAGACAAGATTTCTGATATACGGTAGAGATATGTTAATGAAATGCTATTGATAAAAAGCGTATTTGGGGTAGTTAGTTAGTAACAGGCATAGAAAATATTTACTTACAGTGGCCCTTTAAAGAGCAATGGATTTATGCCTGAGAATAGCAAACTCGCTTGTGGGTGCTCAGTACAACCCTTTGTCAAATAATATGATTTTTTTTTACTGGTTTTATTAATTTAAACGTAAGAGAGAGAAAAGACGTTTGACTTTTGACATTGTTGTGTGGGAGTGAATGAGTGAGCTTAACAAATGTGTACTTATTAATTCATTTTTTATTGCATTACATTTCAAGTATGTGGATTTATAATAATGAACTGTTGTGGAATGTGGATCATTGAAATGTCCTATCATAGTATTGTGGTTGTCTTTGAGGTCCCTCTCCTAATATGAAACTTGAGCTCTGGATGTTAAAGGGATCCTTCAAGGGATATTAAACAGTACAAATATGTTAAATCAAAGTAAACATAAAAAGAAACAGATTATGTTAAAAAAAAACACACACAGAACAAAACAAGTTACTTGTTCTCTTGCAAAATGAGCACTTAGAAATTCTCAGTGTAGCCCCGGCCCTCAGTGTGATAACAGAGCTGACATGTTGGCATCTTAGGTTACATTCTGACTGATCTGAGCATGAACAAATCTTACTCCCTGTTTATCTAGTCTATTCACTTTATAGTAAATCATCTCATGTTACTCCAGAAGTTTTTAATAAAGTTCATTTAACAAACCTTTAGGGTTTTAATATTTAGATCGCAAAACATTCTCCCGATATATTTAAAGAAGGATCTAAAGGTCACCCACAAAAAATGAAAGATTACATTGGAGGAATGAGCAGTGCAGACAATGTTACTGAGCTGATTGTGCGGAACTGGCTGTGTAAGTTCTTAGTTCAGTGCTTGTGCTGTGCAATGTTTTCTCAAAGTTCATTTGTCCAGAGACTGAGGAGGGAAATAATACTTTTTACACTGCTTACTATACATTTATACTGTACATTTTACATTCTCCAGCCTATAGAAAATGGTTGTGTCAGTAAATTCACAGTTCAGTGTATAACTGACAGAAAATAATAAACCAAAAGATGCTGCACCTGAAAAACATTTCCTAAAATTTCCTCAGAGAAACTGGTTAACGCAATAAATGGAGCACCATCTTTGATCCATGACCAATTCCTCAAAACATTTTTTTGTGTTCTCATGAGCCTCATTTACATAAGCTAAAGATGACGTTCTACAATAAAATGTATCAACGTTCACAATTTAAAATCCCAACTTACTTGTTATAATATACTCTATTAAAGGGACAGTCTACTGCAGAATTTGTATTGCTTAAAACTATAGAGAATCCCTTTATTACCTATTCCCAGTATTGTACAGCCGACAATGTAATATTAATATACTAATTATTACTAAGTATATTAATATACTTTTTCCCATTGTCATTACTTTGTATCTAAGCCTATGTAGACTGCCTCCTTAGTTCAGCTCTTTTGACATACTTGCATTTTAGCCAATCAGTACTGACTCAGAAATAACTCCACGTTATCTATATGTCACTCATGAACTAGCACTATCTAGCTGTGAAAACTGTCAAAATGCACTGAGTTTGGAGGTGGCATTAGAAATTAATATATAAGCCTACCTAGGTTTAGCTTTTAACAAAGAATATTTGATGATAAATTGGAAAGTTGTTTAAAATTGCATGCCCTATCTGAATCATGAAAGTTTAATTTTTACAAGACTGTCCCTTTAAATGCATAATGGAGATGTTATAGTGTGTTTGAGCAACAATGTGTACCTCTAACAAATATTTGCTTAGGTTTTTTGATACACATACTCATAAATAATGGACACTTTTTATTTTATAGTTGGTCAGAAAACAAGTGCCCAGATTTCGGGGAGATGGTATACATGTTTGTATAGTTTTTCATTGTATGGAAATACTGAATGTAAAGAAATCACTACTCAACAATATAAACAACAAAAGTATCATTAATAAACATTACAGGTAGAAGGAAAGTATTATCTTACTAACACTTACTACTAAATGTGTCTTTTAAAACCACCATATCTTTTAAAATTATTAAAGTTGAGGTGATCATTTTGGCTGAATCTTGCTTTTGATTATGCATCTTATTTACCTAACATGCTTGATACACCTACCCCATTACCAATCAATCTTACTATCTATTACTCTCTAAAGAGTATTAGTAAATGTGTCTCTTTAGACCAACATATATTTTGAAATTATTAAAGTCTAGGTGATAAATTGGGCTGAAACTTACCCTTTGCTATCGATCTATTGTACCTAACATGCTTGATACACATAACCAAATATCTACCTATCTTGATCTACAGATCGATAGATAAACATTAATAATTTCAAAATATATGGAGGTTTTAAGAGACACATTTAGTAAAAACCGTTAGGGAGTAAGATAATATGTTCCGACTAATTATTTTAGTAAAAAGTGATTTAATCCTAAATAATTTACCAAGCATGTATGTATTTTTTCAAAGAATTCAGTACAATTTAAATTTACAAATTATTAGACTGGAGAAACCAATAATGGATTCTATGCAGAGTTGACATTTGGATTCTACATATAACTTCCTAGTGCATAACTATTAAGCAAAAAAAAAAACAATGTATAAACTACTAATTGTAAGCGGAGAAATATATCACTTTAGAACATTGGGGAAAGTATTTTAGTTTAATAAAAATATGATCACTCTTTAAATAAGAGTGGCTCAGCTTTATTTTAGCAAAACCTTAAAACTATTTCCTTATGATGATGGAATACAATTAATTATTTACATTATTATTAAAATTAAACTGAATATGTTGCTGTTGACTGTCCAATAAATTAATAATACTAGCAGAACACAAGAGGAACCAGAGGTTGTATTATTAAAGATAACTTTTTAAAAATGTTTGTTTATTACTTTCAATCTTAACTTTTTAAAGATTATTTAAATTTTTTAGATATTCATTGATTTATTTTAGCAGCGTTATTCCAGAGTATAAACCCTCCATTTGTGATTTAATGTTAAATTCACATTTTGTTCCATAATTTCCTTATTTTAACTTTTTTTTGTCCATTACCTTTGCTTTAAATATAGAAAAAGTAATGCTTAAAAAGAATATTTAAAAAAATAAAACATAATTATGTGACTTTGATATTTATACAATTTATAGTTACAATTATAATTTATATTAACTTTTAAAATTAATTTTATGATTTTTGTTTTAGAATTTCTTAGACAATTTCTTTACATTACAAATATAAAACACTGTAATGAAATAATATTTGTTTACTTTTAGACTGAGTATATGCAAACTATGGAGATTTTATAAATTATTTCTATTATAATTGTTATTCAGTACATTTGTATATAATAACTGGATTGGATAATTTCAAATATATATATATATATATATATATATATATATATATATATATATATATATATATATATATATATATATATATATATATATATATATATATATATACTGGCCTAAAAGAAAGGCTAGTCATAGCCACTACAAATTATGATTCTCCATACATAGTTAATCTAATTCAGTATGTAAATGTTTACAATGTATACTGCATACAGCTCGAAAATATAAAATGTATATCTGTCTCAACAACAATACCTACAAAATTTATATAAAACTTGCAGTAAACTATAGAGTATTTTGTGAGATAGACTATCTGTTAATCTTCTATTAATATAAAGGAAACCATAAACCTGCTAAAGCTGATATGATTAACTTTGACCTTCAGATGACTGTAGCTATTTGCGTATTAAAGCAGATCTAAGTCCTTTGGTCACATGCTTCCAAGTTAACAAAAGTTCTTAAAATCACATGGGGACATTTATATAATAATTGTATTTATATACGGCTAAATAAGTTGTTTTAGTGTTAAACTAAAATACTTACTTCAAAACCCTTCCTCTTCTTTAGTCGTTTTTTGTTGAGTTTCTTACAAGCATACATTTTTCCTGTGGCCCTCATTTGGGAGGCAGACACCTCTCCAAATCCACCTTTACCAAGAATCCTAAAATCCATAAACCATTCCTCTCCAATGGGTTGGGCCTCTAGCCATTTCCATTGAAGAAATTTAGAAAAGTAATTGCTGGACTTATACTGCTGGAAAGCTTTTTCCCTCAAATAGTCCATGGTAGACTGCAATAGCTGTTTAAAAAGGCCATCTGGTACCTTATTAAACTCATCCTTTACCTTTAGAATAGCCTTTTCATCTACATAGTTACAAAATAATGTTCCTTCAGGATCAATACTCCTGTTTATAGTACTTCTAGCTTTCTCCAAACGATCATTATCCTCTGCAATATCATAATCTTCAATGCCATTCCATAGTTCCAGTGCTGGTTGGTATTGATTAACTGTTCCCAGAAAATCCTGAAACAATCGTTTTCCAATTGGCTGTTTGATGCAAATACTTTCAAACTCCAAATCAAGCTTATCCTTCAAGTGCTCACATTCTGATATTGGTGGTAGCTTTAATCGGGCTCGAAATTTCTTGTTCCTTGTTACTTGTGGATTAAAACCTCCATCAAAACTACCCCTTGCAGTAATATAAGCTGAATTAGCTACCACCGTTTCGAGTGCCCCAAAATCCATCTTTCTTTGTTTACTATCTTGAACTGATCATGAACAACTGGGCAGCTAGGTTCAGCACAGATAAAGTGAGATCAAATTCTGCCCACTACAAACAGTGTTTCCCAGGCTTAGCAAAATCCCCTTGGTTGAGTTCGAATTATAGACTATGATCTCCAATAGGCAAACACATGTCCACTTTATACTGCTCATGAAAAAAATAACAGATTAAAATAATAGTGCCTTGGAATTATTTTAAAAATTAAAAAAAATGCAAATAAATGTAACAAAAGTTAGCATAACCCCAGTAGTGTTATAGAGAAAAACATCAGAGGAATAAAATGATAATCCAGATCCCCTGAGATATGATATAGGAACATTTTATTAGAAGAGATAGCTAAATGACAGGTGAAAGAAATAATCCCCCTGAGTCAACACCTCTGTAAACTCTTTATCCACTTAGGTAGATAATTCTCTTGTTCTCTCTCTCTCTTACTTGCTCTTATTAATTATCTCTTCAAATTATGCATCTCTTTTTCTTGCTACAAATATATTGTCAGTCTGTATTATGTAGATGATCTGACTTTGCATTCATTTAAAAATGCATCTATATATATATATATATATATATATATATATATATATATATATATATATATATATATATATATATATATATATATATTATAAACACAAAATACAATAGTTTAAATAAAGCAAATACATCAAAATAAAATAAGTAATGTAAATTTCAAACAAAGAAGTGACTGTTTGGATGTAAAATTAATACATTGACATATTCAAAGCACTACATTGACAAAATAAAAGGTTTGTTATGTATACCTATTAAAATATGTGCTCTGAAAAATACACTGTGCTTATTATGTTACTACTTTCAGTGTGTACAAATAGGATTAAAGTCTTTGAAGACATATGTAAAACAAAATCTCTGGATTACACCAAGACTGCTATAGTTTGTGTTACAGAGCAACTAAGGTGCATAATTTAGAAGCTAATAGCCATCAATTATCTAGATACTGTATCACATGTGTTATTTACATACCCAATTTACAATTCTATTATAAAAATTATTAATTGCAAAAGGAAGCTAAATATAATTTAAAAAACCCCCATTATTTACATATTCTATCTTATTAAAATAATTACTACTTGTACACAAACTGGCTTAAATATTCACAATTAGACCACTTCATAGCCACATCCTCCCATTTTACAAGACTTCCTTAGAGACCTTACACCGTTTGAAAAGCACTGCACCTTGGACAGCCCTGCGAGACACTCTCTATCACTAGCTAGGAAAATTATACAGGCAGACCACTCACACCAGCTCCCCTCATACACACAAAAGTGGCAACTAGACCTGGAATCAGATATCCGAGTCGAAGAATGGCAAAAAATCTTCATACATAACAAAAGGGCCTCAACCTCCCCTCAATCATTAGAACTAAACTTTAAGGTATTGAGGAGGTGGTACCTCACTCCCTCAAGGCTACACTCAATTTACCCCAATGCATCGGACCGATGCTGGAGAGGATGCACAGAAAGGGGTAGCTACCTACACATGTGGTGGGCCTGTGCCAAACTACTCCCTTTGTGGCGTGGGATAGAGAGACACTTTCAAACCCTACTGTCACAGGAGTTTACCCTATCGCCTCGCATAGCCTTACTTAACGACATTCCGAACCTATCCTGCAAACTCAGACAGACCCTTCTCCAGATAGGTCTAACGGAAGCCAAGGCCCTGATAGCCCTTCATTGGAAGTCCTTGTGTACCCCAACCATCGCAGACTGGTCAGATAAAATAGCCGACCTGCTGATTCTGGAGGAATTCGGCTACGCTAAACAAAACAAATTGAACTTCCTAGCAGAAGTGCCCTTCTTGTGGGAAACCTACCCTCTGCAGTATTAGGGAAGCCAAGACGGACATGTCAATTATGTCCCAAATCTCCCCACACCCTCCCATTCGCTCAATGCAACTTGACTCACACTACGCCATGTTAGATGACTCAATCACAACATGACAGCATCCAATTGCATCTCACACCACAACCCGCATTCTGTCAGTCCCAAGACCCTACATAAAACTAACCTATTCTCAACGTGCAGACCTTCCACACTCCATAATGCAGGACCTCTCACATCCAAAACTCACTTTATCACGGTGGAGCGCCCGAAGAGCTGACCCTCACCCCCTTCCCCCATTCCTTTCTCTTTTTCTTATCTTTCCCCACTTTACTCGCCCGTCTTCCGGGCTCTTATTTTGTGCAACTACAGAAACCAGAACCAGCCACTTACCTCCCCTGCGGGGGATGGTTTACTACCCTACTATGCCTTACCGGTGCCTGAAACTGTTTTAGCGTTAATGGTGCGAATTATTGATTGTTTGTCAATTGTTCTAACTTGAATAAAATCTTCAAAAAAAAAAAAAAAATTACTACTTCATAAAGATGTATGTATGGGGTACTTGTAAAGCGTGGCTAATCATCCGTAAGGGTCTCAAGGCGCTGCTCATTTTATTGACCTCGGATGGATGAAAGGCTGAGTGGACCTTGCCGGGGATCAAACCTGGGGGTTGCTACAGAGCTCAGCCACAGTGTCTTAGCATGCTGAGCTATCTGTCCAGATAAAAGTTAACTATAATATTATAATAATAAAAGACAGCAAAAAGTATGATTACAGGTCCTTTTATAGTAACATGATAATGAAGATAAATGATGAATGACAATACAAAATATTGTGTGTTAAAAACTGAGTTTATTAGCACTAAATACAGAAAGTGTATTCTGGTAAAATTAGGGCAAAGTCACAGTTGACCTCATTATGTTACCAGCCTTAGGGTTTATCCCAATCCATTAGCAGAGCCATGTGAAATATCTTACATGGATTTTTGTAAGAGTTTTTAAATTCACGGTCATCCCGATCCATTACAAAACCTGGTTATTATGTGGTTTTCTAGTGTTTTCATGCCACATTAACTTCAACAATAGCTTGCAATAACTGGACAGCAGTATTCTATTTAATCAGAAAACACTTATTTATCAGATTTTTGTTTTCTATTGAAATTTTTTTGGGCTTTTTTAACATTTTTATTATACTGTACACAATCATTTCCTGGTGTAATGAAAAATTAAAATATAACTCAGATCACACTTATATTAAATAACTAAATGTAATAATCAAAATGTAATTTATAATTGTAATTGCTTGAACTTTCAAACGTGTTGATTATAAATTTGCTCAAAACTATATGATATTGTTAATTGCCCATGCTATGAATTGATATTAATTGTTGAGTGAAAAATCTGTATTCAATAACAGTCATCAATGCTGATTAAGATGGTTCACATGTTTAACTTTCCCTCAAGTCACTTGTCTTTTACTTCCTTGAAAGTCTGTGACTCCCTGCAGGGTCTAGATAAATAATAAAAGTTAGTTCATAATCCATCTCAATTGAGCTGTAATGAATTGCAAGGTGTTTATGTTATACTCATTTCTCTTAATGCTGTCATTTAGCTAACTTTAATCTCTAATACCATCAGACAAGCAGGGCATATACTTTGTGGGAAAGTTTTGAAATCAGTGTTTTCCTTATGTACTGGAGCCTCTAACCCCTAATCTGCTGCCCCCAACGTCGCCGCAACTATATTAAATGTATTAACCCCTAAACCTAAGTCTAACCCTAACCCTAACACCCCCCTAACTTATATAAAATATAATTTAAATAAATCTAAATACAAATTCTTATCATTACCTAAATAATTCCTATTTAAAACTAAATACTTACCTATTAAAATAAACCCCAAGATAGCTACAATATAACTAATAGTTACATTGTAGTTAGCTTAGGGGTTATTTTTATTTTACAGGCAAGTTTGTATTTATTTTAACTAGGTAGAATAGTTACTAAATAGTTATTAACTATTTAATAACTACCTAGCTAAAATAAATACAAATTTCCCTGTAAAATAAAACCTAACCTAAGTTACAATAACACCTAACACTACACTACAATTAAATAAATTCCCTACATTAAATACAATTAAATAAATTAAATAAAATTAGCTAAATTACCAAAAAAACACCCCACTAAATTACAGAAAATAAAAACAAATAACACGATCTTTAAACTAATTACACCTAATCGAATAGCCCTATCAAAATAAAAAAGCCCACCCAAAATAAAAATACCCCCTAGCCTAAACTAAACTACCAATAGCCCTTAAAAGGGCCTTTTGCAGGGCATTGCCCCAAAGAAATCAGCTCGTTTACCTGTAAAAAAAAATACAAACAACCCCTCCAACAGTAAAACCCACCACCCACACAACCAACCCCCCAAATAAAAGCCTAACATAAAAAACCTAAGCTCATCATTGCCCTGAAAAGGGCATTTGGAAGGGCATTTAGCTCTATTGCAGCCCAAGCCCTAACCTAAAAAATAAACCCACCCATTACACCCTTAAAAAATCCTAACACTAACCCCCGAAGATTCACTTACCGGGAGAAGTCTTAATCCAAGCGGCAAGATGTCCTCAATGAAGCCGGCAGAAGTGGTCCTCCAGACGGGCAAAAGTGGTCCTCCAGACGGACAGAAGTCTTCATCCAGACGGCATCTTCTATCTTCATCCATCCGGCGCGGAGCGGCTCCATCTTCAAGACATCCGGCGCGGAGCATCCTCTTCCAACGACGTCTTCTTGATGAATGAAGGTACCGTTAAATGACGTCATCCAAGATGGCGTCCCTTAGAATTCTATCAGCCAATCGGAATTAAGGTTGAAAAGATCCTATTGGCTGATGCAATCAGCCAATAGGATTGAGCTTGCATTCCATTGGCTGTTCCAATCAGCGATTCCTATTGCAGCGATTCCGATCTTTTGAGTGAGCAGTGTAGCTGGGGTGTCCTAGTCTATGTTCTCGGTGGTAAGTTGTCTGAGCAGTATCTTGCCCTGAATTGTAACAGGGCTAGACAAGATTCCTCCCTTGGTGAAGGGCTTTTCACAAGCTGAAACCTGAAAATTGAAATAATCTTGTTTGATGTCCCACAGCAGACTTAGGCGGCATTGTATGTGAGACACGTTAGAATCAAAATCAAGATCTATCAAGCTTATGGCATGATCATCATAGGGAAATACTTTCATTACCTTCTGACTATTGAAAATGATCTTGTGAAGTTTGAGGTTTGCTATGGACAGCATTTCCTGTGTTCTAGAAAGGAGATCAATTGCTTCTTCACTTGTGGGTAAGAATTTAAGACCATCATCCTTGTAGAAGTTTCTTTCAAACTGACGAGTGTCAGATCCATACTCCTTTTCCCCTCTCTGGGCTGTCCTTCTCGATCCGTAGATAGCTACAGTGGGAGAGGGGGTGTTGCCAAAGATATGTTCCTTCATCCGGTAATCTATGACTTCCTTGTTGATGTCATTGTCTTTGTGCCATAGAAACCTGAGGTAGTTCTTTCTTGACAATAAAACAGTAGAACATTTGCTGGATGTCTGCCATTACAGCAACAGGATTTTGTCTGAAGCAGATTAGGACCCCTATGAGGCTAATTTTATAGGTTAGGGGCCAGTAAGTAGCTGGTTGTTGAGAGAAACACCTTCATGTTGAGCGCTGGAATCAAAAGACACTCTAATTTGGCTTGGCTTGCAAGGATGATACATGCCAAAGGATAGGAGGTACCAACATTCTTTTCCTTCTTTAAATGGTAGTGCAGGTTCAGCATGATCTTAAATATGTTCTGCATGAAGTCAATAAAGTGTTTCTTCATCTCTGGTTTTCTCTTCAGTGTGTGCTTTAAGGAGGGAAATATTGCAGCTGCTTGCTGTAGATTGTTAGGTAGCTTCTCTTTTGGAGAAAGGAAAGGTAGGGGTGCAACCCAGCTGTTGGCATAATCCTGAGAGAACTCTTTATCCATAAATTTGAGAAATTCCCTGTCTTCTCTTGCAAGTTTCAGTTTGTGGTTGTCACTGGTAGAATTGAACACCATTGATCCAAAGTTGTTGTCCCAGGACTGAAAAACGCTTATGCTATTTTGGTTGTTACACTGCCACTTACTGTTGTTCAATTTCTTTTTCACACAGTAGTGATGTGGGCATGGTTCAAGACAGGTGTTGCAACCATCTGGTAAGATGTGTATTTTAAAGGAAGAGATCTTGGTAGGTATCTTCATTTTGCCTATACAGACGTTGCCTATGAAAACCCAACCTAGATTAAGGCGTTGGGCGAATGGAGCATTATGTGGTCCATTAATTTGTTGACGTACCTTATGTACTCTTAGAATGTCTCTGCCTAGAAGAAGCAGGATAACTGTGTTCTTGTCGAGTACTGGTATTCTCTTAGATGAGAATGGTGAAGAGCAGCCTCTGGTGTAGGGATCGCTCCTTTGTTAGATGGGATCTGGCTGCACTCGATGAGTTTTGGTAAACATAACTCCAGATTGCCCCCAAGTGTCCACTGGCTCTTCTTCCACAGACCTCTGTAATGCCACTACATATTTACATTGAAATGATCAAAGAGTTCTGATCTTGCAAGCAATCGATTGCTCTGATATTTTAGCAAAGGACTTGTCTCAAAGGTCTTCTCCACAGATTTCTGTACAGGAAGAAGACACTTTTGTAGTTACTTGATCTGTAGCCTCCCCGCCGTGTTTTGTCACAGGAAGGAAGTCTGCTGAACATGCAGGGATGTACTGAGATGGATGCAGTGCCTGTACATGATCCTTACAATCGCACTCTAAGCACTTGATAGTTATCTTACAGTCCTTGGCAAAATGCTCAGTGGAAGCACAGCATCTGAAACATACCCCATATGAGTTCTATGCTCTCCTGGAGGTTTCTTTCTAAAGCCGGTGCACTTTTTGAGGGGATGTGGCTTCTTATGAATAGGACATCAGTTACAATTCTCAATCTTTTCACCCTGTTTGCTCTTATCTGAGGTAGGAGGGGGAAGAACATTAGTCTTTTTCACTGCTGGTTGTCATATGTCTGAGTAGGGAGGCCAGGGACATCAAACTCACTGTAGGAAAAACTGGGGTCATTCTTAATTTCTGAAATATCCCTGATGAACTCCCAGAAATAGGAGAATGGGGGAAAGGAGACTTGATTCACTTTTTTATACTTAGATCCAAGGGCAGCCCATTTTTCCTGAAGATTGTATGGCAGCTTGCAAACTATTGGGTTTACCCCACAAGCAGTGTCCAGATAGCTGAGGCCAGGTAGGTGAACATCTGCTTTAGCCAGTTGGTGCTCTAAGATAAGGTCACTGAGTTCCAAGAGATTTTGGTTGTCCTTGCTAGATATTTTTGGGAAATCCTGCAGTTGTTTAAACAAAGCATTATCTATGGCTTTGGGGCTGCCAAAGCTTTGTTCTAGTCTTTGCCAAGCAGCTTACTGTTGGGTTATAGATGTGGAGTACATCTCTGAGTCTTTTGACATGTTCTGTAGACTGTGGGCCAAGCTACCAGATCAAGCTCCTCAGCAAGTGTAATGCCAAGGTCAAAAAATCCTAAAAATTATTACTATAAACATGCTACAAACCCCCAGCATTAGTGACATGGAGGAAACGCAACTGTTAATGCAAATAGGAAAGGCTGCTATTAATAACAGTGCTGTAATTATGGGAGATTTTAACTACCCTAAAATAAATTGGGAAAAAGAAACTAGTAATACAGCTAAGGAAGATAGATTTTTAAATGCTCTCAGGGATAACTTCATGTCACAAATAATAGAGGAGTCAACTAGGAATAAAGCTATATTGGATTTGGTGCTATCAAAAAATACACAAATAATATCAAACATAGAAGTCAAAGAACATTTGGGTAACAGTGATCATAACATGATCACTGTTGAAATCACTTTCCATAAGCAGTGTTACAAAGGTTCAAACATCCAAGGATTAGTTTCCATTAAGGTGGAGAAATTTGGAAACTGGTTTTTTTTTCCCTATATACTAATATACTAAGGGAGAAAGAATGAAGGGAGAGGAAAAAAAAACAGGAAGGAAGGGAGAAACCTTCCCCACTCCACCCTGAGTCCACAGATCGATCTTTGTTTATGAATTCCTCCCAATAGAAACGTATCATTGAAAATAAGTCTTCCCTTTTAGATTTTAAGTAAGAATACTCTTCTAATTCCAATAGCTCATTTACTCTGGATATTAACATTTCTTTATCTGGTGTACCCGCTTTCTTCCAATTTCTCGCTATGATAGACTCAGTACCATTTAGTACATATGTTATAAGTTTAGCTTTAATTTTACAGATACCTTTAAAAGGTTTATTTATAAGAGAAGTGTATATGTCTAGTTGGAATTTGGCTTAATTTAAAATTAATTGATTACATGAGGAGGTATCCAACCATAGTCCTTTAATTGATGGACAGTCCCACCATATGTGTTTCATTGTTCCAATCATTCCGCACCATCTCCAACAATGGTTTGATATGTTTGGGTAAATACTATGTTATCTGGCTGGTGTAAGATACCACCTGGTTAATATTTTGTAATTAAGTTCTTGAATGTTTGAAGAGACTGAAGATCCAGCTGTTTTTGAAAAAATTTTGTTCCAGTCTGAGCTTTCCAGATGGATACCAGTCTCTTTCTCCCATTTGTGTATATATACATGATCTTTGGGTTTAGCCGGGTTCGTTAGGAGTTTATAACTAAAGGAGATTGTACCTTTTATTGAGATTCTTTTGTGACATATTTTTCAAAGGCAGTTAATTCTCTTAGCAGGTTAGCCCTTTGTGAGAGGTTAGTTAAAAAATTGCTTAATTGAAAATATTTTAGCCATTTTGAGTATGTTCCTCCTGCAAAGTTTTAAGATTTTGTTTTAATCTAAGTTTGCCTTGTTTTAAGAAATTCACTAGAGGCTCAAGGTGAAGTCCAAGAAATCCACCGACTATCAGAGGCAGAGGAAAAACCCAGTTCTGGATAGATAACCATCTGCTACTTCAGCACAATATAAAGTTTGCTGTGTGTGTGATCCCTGAGCGCTGATCTGGACTGCTGAGTTCTGTGGCGGTGGCCTACACTTAGGACTCCTTAGCACCCCCCCCCCCACACACACACACACACGGTAATCTGGGTAAGGCAGTTACATGGGAATACATATCTCTGTAATATAACTGAAAGACACAACCCTTAAAAGCTGATACGTTTCAGACCAAACGATTAGAGGAGACCACAATGGAGGCAGTTGATAGATGGGAGAGGACACTAACCAAGGCGATAAGCAGATATTTTATGGCACTGGAGCATAGCCTATCAGCGATGCTGCTACAATGGGAGAGTACAGTCACATTACCCCTCGCGGGGCAAGTACAGAGTAGCGGATCAGAGAACAGATCCGAGAGGGATTCTAGGGAGATGATTAACCACTACCAGCGACTGCAATTGGAGGGTGCTAAATTTCCATCTCCCTGCACCATCTCTACCAGCCCCTCAGACGAACCGAACAGCAATCTCACGGAGTTGCATAGCCCTCACCATGCTGGCTTAGGAATGGGAGTGAGCAGATGCAATCATTATCAGGAACCCCATGAAGATGCCATAGAAGAGACAGTGAGAGACATATTTAAGTCAAGCCAACTCTACAACAATTTGGTGTCTATGCAACTAATTTTTGCTAGATTTCTTGTTGGTGTCTCCCTATGCAAGAACTATTACAGACCTGGTCCAGAGGGATTGTATCTAGGGGCTTTACAATGGAAGCAAGGTGCTGTTACTATATGTAAGCCTACAACCACAAGGACTGGCGTGGGATAGATGTGAGGTACTTAGTATGGTCCTCAGAGGCTCTTTTTCAAAGTTCCCTGGGTATAGTGTTGAGCACATACAAACAGTGAATTTATATGTTTAATTCTTCTTGTTCCTAAATAGTATTGATACATGTACATGTCTGCCTTTTTATTTTCGCAGTAGATGTTTTTCATGATATCGGGCAGATATAACACTAACACTAGATCGCTGCATAATATTTTCTTAACATGTTTTTTTTCTTTTTTTCTTTTACACAACCAACATTCAGACCTTGGGTAGTAGAAACCTGGTATAAATGGCAGCCTTGTTCCACGTGGTTTTAACTAACCTTCTCCTTCTAAAATATTCTGAATTAGCTATATCAAGGTCTGAGGTCAGGCCGTGCTGCCAGCGGCGCATCTTAGTCATTAGGTTTCCTACTTTGGAACAGTCCTTACCCTAGTATACAGTTATTTATCCTATACTGAGGGAGATATAATAGATCTATACAGTGTGCCCATTTCCCCTTTTAGAAATGTTATTCTATATATGCTAGAACTCTGCTTCTTTCAATACATGTGTTGAGATGAGTAGATATTAGCTGCCTGAGAGTATGATCTAATAATAGTAAGGTTAACCTCCATATTTTGTCCATAATAATGCACCAATTGAGTCCCAACCCTGGTTGAATTAAGTTCTTTGGTCTGCTGGTTTGTTGATATGGTTAGTTTATTCATGAGTGTGTTCCCTTCCTATTTGTAAAGGCCCTAAAGGGATATTAGACTATGCTTCACAACCTACATAATCCAGGTACTTTAAGAGACTACAGACACACAAGACACTGCTCTGAGCTAGAGGAGGTTTAACAATTTATGAGCAATTGCTACTACCAAGGTCCATGAGCATATGTACCATATCTAATTAAAGCACCATAATAGTCATTTGTTGCACACTACTCCTAATGTTGGTATATCCATACCAGACTCACTGCCAATACTTTAGAGAGTATACAGGATACCCTAACATATAAGATAAGCAGAACTTTGCCTAACTTTTGAATTGACCACCTGGCTCCTAATTAGCTGTTAAACAACATTATTAAGTTATGTAGTTTACTCAATAGAGTTGTAGCCTTAGGTCTTCCTTATAAGTCACCTATAAATGTTCTATTTACAGTTGATATTTTTCTCATAAGGTCCAAAAGTGACCTTATGTAAATATAATCATCTTCTTATAAATCCTGTGAACTAAATGGGAGGTCTAAAAGTGGCCTCACTAGTTCTGAGGAGGTTGTAAAATGAGGGTTGAAATCCAATATTTTATGATGTTTATTAAAGGTACAATTTAGACAGCAATTGTATTACATATTCCCATGTATTCACTGGAATTACTAGTTTGTATTTCATTTAACTATCATGGGGAGTACTAATTGTATATCTTTTTATTTTATTTTTATTTTCTTATATTATTTCAATGTACCCATATCTTTATACAACTTTAACCCTCAATAAAAATTATTAAAAAAAAAAACAAAAAAAACACATGTACACTCTTGAGCTTTTTAGTTTAACAAATAGCCAAGTAGTGGGGTGATAGAAAAAGGAGTAAAAAGCATCACAAAAATGAACTGGAAATATAATTGTGCTTTATACAAAAAAAATAACCACCATAAAAAGGGTGGCTCTCATGGACTCTTGCCAATATGAAATAAATGAATTTATCAGGTAAGTTCTTACATAAATGATGTTTTCCTTCATGTAATTGGCAAGTGTCCATGAGCTAGTGATGAATGGGATAGTAATACCCAAGATGTGGTACTCCACAGAAGAGTCACTAGAGAGGGAAGGATAAAAAAAAAAACAGCCATTTTTCGCTGAAAAAATTAAATCCACATCCAAAAAACATAATTTATGTAAGAACTTACCTGGTAAATTCATTTCTTTCATATTTGCAAGAGTCCATGAGCTAGTAACGTATGGGATATACATTCCTAGCAGGAGGGGCAAAGTTTCCCAAACCTCAAAATGCCTATAAATACACCCCCCACCACACCCACAATTCAGTTTAACGAATAGCCAAGAAGTGGGGTGATAAGAAAGGAGCGAAAGCATCAACAAGGAATTGGAATAATTGTGCTTTATGCAAAAATCATAACCACCACAAAAAGGGTGGGCCTCATGGACTCTTGCCAATATGAAAGAAATGAATTTATCAGGTAAGTTCTTACATAAATTATGTTTTCTTTCATGTAATTGGCAAGAGTCCATGAGCTAGTGACATATGGGATAGCAAATACCCAAGATGTGGAACTCCATGCAAGAGTCACTAGAGAGGGAGGGATAAAAATAAAGACAGCCAATTACGCTGAAAAATTAATCCACAACCCAAATCAAAAGTTTCAATCTTATAATGAAAAAAACTGAAATTATAAGCAGAAGAATCAAACTGAAACAGCTGCCTGAAGTACTTTTCTACCAAAAACTGCTTCGGAAGAAGAGAAAACATCAAAATGGTAGAATTTAGTAAAAGTATGCAAAGAAGACCAAGTTGCTGCTTTGCAAATCTGATCAACAGAAGCTTCATTCTTAAAGGCCCAGGAAGTAGAAACTGACCTAGTAGAATGAGCCGTAATCCTCTGAGGCGGGGATTTACCCGACTCCAAATAAGCATGATGAATCAAAAGCTTTAACCAAGACGCCAAAGAAATGGCAGAAGCCTTCTGACCTTTCCTAGAACCAGAAAAGATAACAAATAGAATAGAAGTCTTTCTGAAATCTTTAGTAGATTCTACATAATATTTCAAAGCTCTTACCACATCCAAAGAATGTAAAGATCTTTCTAAAGAATTCTTAGGATTAAGACACAACGAAGGAACAACAATTTCTCTACTAATGTTGTTGGAATTCACAACATTAGGTAAAAATTTAAATGAAGTCCTCAAAGCCGCCTTATCCTGATGAAAAATCAGAAAAGGAGACTCACAAGAAAGAGCAGATAATTCAGAAACTCTTCTAGCAGAAGAGATGGCCAAAAGGAACAATACTTTCCAAGAAAGTAATTTAATGTCCAGAGAATGCATAGGTTCAAACGGAGGAGCCTGTAAAGCCCTCAAAACCAAATTAAGACTCCAAGGAGGAGAAATTGGCTTAATGACAGGCTTGGTATGAACCAAGGCCTGAACAAAACAATGAATATCAGGAAGATTAGCATTTTTTCTGTGAAACAGAACAGTAAGAGCAGAAATTTGTCCTTTCAAGGAACTTGCAGACAAACCCTTATCCAAACCATCCTGAAGAAACTGTAAAATTCTAGGAAATCTAAAAGAATGCCAAGAGAATTTATGAGAAGAACACAATGAAATGTAAGTCTTCCAAACTCGGTAATAAATCTTTCTAGACACAGATTTGCGAGCCTGCAACATAGTATTAATCACTGAGTCATAGAAACCTCTATGACTAAGCACTAGGCATTCAATCTCCTTACCTTCAAATTTAATGATTTGAGATCCTGATGGAAAAATGGACCTTGAGACAGTAGATCTGGCCTTAACGGAAGTGGCCAAGGTTGGCAACTGGACATCCGAACAAGATCCGCATACCAAAACCTATGTGGCCATGCTGGAGCCACCAGCAGTACAAATGAATGCTCCATTATGATTTTGGAAATCACTCTTGGAAGAAGAACTACAGTAGAGGTGGAAAGACGTAAGCAGGTTGATAATTCCAAAGAAGTGACAGCGCATCCATTGCTTCCACCTGAAGATCCCTTGACCTGGACAGATACCTGGGAAGTTTCCTGTTTAGATGAGAAGCCATCAGATCTATTTCTGGAAGCCCCCACATCTGAACAATCTGAAGAAACACATCTGGGTGAAGAGACCATTCTCCCGGATGTAAAGTCTGACGACGGAGATAATCCGCTTCCCAATTGTCTATACCTGGGATATGGACTGCAGAGATTAGACAGGAGCTGGATTCCGCCCATGCAAGTATCCGAGATACTTCTTTCATAGCTTGAGGACTGTGAGTCCCACCTTGATGATTGACATATGCCACGGTTGTGACATTGTCTGTCTGAAAACAAATAAACGGTTCTCTCTTCAGAAGAGGCCAAAACTGAAGAGCTCTGAGAATTGCACGGAGTTCCAAAATATTGATTGGTAATCTCGCCTCTTGAGATTTCCAAACCCCCTGCACTGTCAGAGATCCCCAGACAGCTCCCCAACCTGAAAGACTTGCATCTGTTGTAATTACAGTCCAGGTTGGATGAACAAAAGAGGCCCCCTGAACTAAACAATGGTGATCTAACCACCAAGTCAGAGATAGTCGAATATTTGGATTTAAGGATATTAATTGTGATATCTTTGTATAATCCCTGCACCATTGGCTCAGCATACAAAGCTGAAGTGGTCTCTCATGTGAAAACGAGCAAAGGGGATCGCGTCCGATGCTGCAGACATGAGACCTAAAACCTCCATGCACATAGCTACTGAAGGGAATGATTGAGACTGAAGGTTCTGACAATTTCAGACGTCTTTTGTCTGTTAGAGACAAAGTCATGGATACTGAATCTATTTGGAATCCTAAAAAGGTTACCCTTGTCTGAGGAATCAAAGAACTTTTTGGTAAATTGATCCTCCAACCATGTCTTTGAAGAAACAACACTAGTTGATTCGTGTGAGATTCTGCAGAATGTTAAGACTGAGCAAGTACCAAGATATCGTCCAAATAAGGAAACACCGCAATACCCCGCTCTCTGATTACAGAGAGTAGGGCACTGAGAACCTTTGAAAAGATCCTTGGTGCTGTTGCTAGGCGAAAAGGAAAAGCAACAAATTGGTAATGCTTGTCTAGAAAAAAGAATCTCAGGAACTGATAGTAATCTGGATGAATCGGAATATGAAGATATGCATCCTGTAAGTCTATTATGGACATATAATGCCCTTGCTGAACAAAAGACAGAATAGCCCTTATAGTCACCATTTTGAATGTTGGTATTCTTACATAACGATTCAAAATTTTTAGATCCAGAACTGGTCTGAAAGAATTCTCTTTCTTTGGAACAATGAACAGATTTGAATAAAACCCCAGACCCCGTTCTGGAAAGGGAACTGGCACAATTACCCCGGATAACTCCAGGTCTGAAACACATTTCAGGAAAGCCTGAGCCTTTACTGGGTTTACTGGAATGCGTGAGAGAAAAGAAACTTCTCACAGGCAGTCTTACCTTGAAACCTATTCTGTACCCTTGGGAAACAATGTTCTGGATCCAATGATTTTGGATTGAATTGATCCAAACATCTTTGAAAAATCTTAGTCTGCCCCCTACCAGCTGCGCTGGAATGAGGGCCGCACCTTCATGCGAACTTGGGGGCTGATTTTGATTTTCTAAAAGGCTTGGATTTATTCCAGACTGGAGAAGGCTTCCAATTGGAAACCGTTCCTTTAGGAGAAGGGTCAGGTTTCTGTTGCTTATTCTGACGAAAGGAACAAAAACGGTTAGCAGCCCTAAATCTACCCTTAGATTTTTTATCCTGAGGCAAAAAGGCTCCCTTCCCCCCAGTAACAGTTGAAATAATAGAATCCAATTGAGAACCAAATAATTTATTACCTTGGAAAGAAAGAGATAGAAACTTTGACTTAGAAGTCATATCTGCATTCCACGTTTTAAGCCATAAAGCTCTTCTAGCTAAAATAGCTAAAGACATATACCTGACATCAATTCTAATGATATCAAAAATGGCATCACAAATGAAATTATTAGAATGTTGAATTAGTTTAACAATGCTATACACATTAGGATCTGGTACTAATGTTTCCAACCAAAAAGTTGAAGCCGCAGCAACATCAACCAAAGAAATAGCAAGCCTAAGACTAGTATTTGTGTCACAACACAGTTCGCATAGCCAAGTTGTAGCAAAAGCTATAAAAAAGCACTGGCACATACTTAGGGATTGTAATCCTAGGATTGAACAGTTCAGGGATTACCCTTTAATGGCATATAGGAGGGTAAAAAACATCCGAGACCACCTTATAAGGAGTGACATTGGGTCAGAAAGAAGAGACACACAAACATACATGAAAGGAAAGAGAAATGGCTGTTATCCCTGTCTAGGATGTGTCAGCTGTAATTCAGTCATAAAAGGCCCAAACTTCTATCATCCACACAATGGCAGACGTTATGACATTAGGGGGTTTCATACTTGTGATACCAGCTATGTAGTCTACCTTATAAAATGCCCATGTTCTATGTATTACTTAGGAGAGACCACACAGAAAGTAAAAGACAGACTGAGCCAACACAGGTCTAATATAAGGAGAAAAAATTTGGAAGCACCTCTATCCAAACATTTTTTAGAGAAGGGCCATAGCATAAGCCAGCTATGCTGGCAAATCATACAACATATCCCTATTCAGCGCAATGGGACTAATAGAGAAAAAATCCTTCAACAACAAGAGATGAGATGGATATATCAATTGGATACTCTTATTCCCAAAGGGCTGAATAGGGATTTTGACCTTAGTTGTTTCTCTTAAACTGTTTCTCTTAAGGTATAAGTCTTAAACCCATTATCCTTATGATCATTTAAAATATAACTGTATGCAAAAAAGTTTAACATGAAAAGTTTAACATGATATGTTGCAAATAACAAGGGTACTTTTCCTATGTGTTTAACATTATTGAGATTTCATTGCAATAAGATATTGAAACTTAGAAAGATAGTTTAACAAAGTTAAATATTGAGACAAAATATGCATGTACAATAATGGGAAAGTCCAATATATATATATATATATATATATATATATATATATATATATATATATATATATATTATTGCCAGTGTGAACTGTTTAGTCAGATACATTTGTTTTTAATATTTTGTATAAACATTGTATTTAAGTAACCACTAGGGGGTGTGAAACTTCCAAAAATGAAGCCAATTGGCGCCAAAGAAAGGTATAAGTTGTTTGAAACAATGTGATACAATTAGCATGACTAAGTGGGTTCACCACGAAACGTTGCTGCTTTTAATGTAACCTCTAATAAAAGTATTTATATCCAAGACACTGGTGCTGGTGTTACTACGAGTGCATATCTATTACAGAGGCTACTGCAGCTACCTCTTACACCGTGCACCACTTCAACACATAGTGCTGTATTCATCTACTATTGCAAGCCTAAGCTCTTTAAAAGAAGTACTATCTGCCGTAGGAATAGTAGTACGCTTTGCAAGAGTAGAGATAGCCCCATCAACTTTGGGGATCTTTTCCCAAAACTCCAATCTATCAGTTGGCAAAGGGTACAGTTTCTTAAACCTTGAAGAAGGAGTAAATGAAGTACCCAGACTATTCCATTCCCTAGAAATTACATCTGAAATAACATCAGGAACTGGAAAAACCTCTGGAATAACTACATGAGGTTTAAAAACCGAATTTAAATGTTTACTGGTTTTAATATCAAGAGGACTAGTCTCCTCCATATCTAATGCAATCGACACGTCTTTTAATAAAGAACGAATATACTCCATTTTAAATAAATATGAAGTTTTGTCAGTTTCAATATCTGAGGCAGAATCTTCTGAACCAGATAGATCCTCATCAGAGATAGATAAATCAGAATGCTGTCGGTCATTTAAAAATTCATCGAATTTATAAGAAGTTTTAAAAGACTTTTTACGTTTATTAGAAGGTGGTATAACAGACAGGGTCTTCTGAATAGAATTAGAAACAAATTCTCTCACATTAACAGGAATATCCTGAACATTAGATGTTGGAACAACAACAGGTAATGGATTACTACTAATGGAAATATGGTGTGCTTTTGAAAGTTTATCATGACAACTATCACAAACTACAGCCGGAGGAACAGTTACCACAAGTTTACAACAAATGCACTTAGCTTTGGTAGAACCGACATCAAGCAGCAGGATTCCAGTAGTAGATTCTGAAACAGGGTCAGCTTGAGACATATTTCAATATGTAATAGAAAAAACAACATATAAAGCAAAATTATCAATTTCCTTATATGACAGTTTCAGGAATGGGAAAAAATGCAAACAGAATAAGCCTCTGGAAACCAGAAGCAAAAAGAAATAATGACTTAAATAATGTCAAAAAATCTGGCGCCATGTATGACGCCCAAACTGACAAATATTTTTTGGCGCCAAAAACGTCTGCAACAAACACGAGCGTCATAGATGACGCAACTACGTGAAAACTCTTGGCGCCAACTAAGAAGCCAAAAATTACATCATAACGTCAGCAAACGTAATTCTTGCGCCAAAAAATTCTCTTACCAAAAATGACGCAATAAATTATAGCATTTTGCGCTCCCGCGAGCCTAACAGCCCACAATTTAGAAAGAAAGTCAATTTGAAAAATTTTCAGGTAAGAAATAATCTTTCATATGCATTTCCCAAAAATGAAACTGACAGTCTGTAAGAAGGAAATATACTGATTAACCTGAATCATGGCAAATATAAGTATAAAACATATATTTAGAACTTTACATATAAAGTGCCAAACGATAGCTGAGAGTGTCATAAATAAAAGGAAACATACTTACCAAAAGACACTCATCTACATAGAGTAGATAGCCAAACCAGTACTGAAACGAGAATCAGTAGAGGTAATGGTATATAAGAGTATATCGTCGATCTGAAAAGGGAGGTAGGAGATGAATCTCTACGACCGATAACAGAGAACCTATGAAATAGATCCCCGTTAGGATGACCATTGCATTCAATAGGTAATACTCCCTTCACATCCCTCTGTCAATCACTGCACTCTGAGAGGAACCGGGCTTCAGCATGCTGAGAAGCGCATATCAACGTAGAAATCTAGCACAAACTTACTTCACCACCTCCATAGGAGGTAAAGTTTGTAAAACTGAATTGTGGGTGTGGTGGGGGGTGTATTTATAGGCATTTTGAGGTTTGGGAAACTTTGCCCCTCCTGGTTGGAATGTATATCCCATACGTCACTAGCTCATGGACTCTTGCCAATTACATGAAAGAAAAATATGTTTTTTTCATAATTGAAAAGAAAAAACTTAAAACATAAGCAGAGGAATCAAACTGAAACAGCTGCCTGAAGAACTTTTCTACCAAAAACTGCTTCGAAGAGGCAAATACATCAAAACAGTAGAATTTAGTAAATTTATGCAAAGAAGACCAAGTTGCTGATCAAATCTGATCAACTGAAGCTTTATTCTTAAAAGCCTACAAAGTGGAAACTGATCTAGTAGAATGAGCTGTGATTTTCTGAGGTAGGGCCTGACCTGACTTCAAATAAGCCTGATGAATCAAAAGCTTTAACCAGGATGCCAAGGAAATGGCAGAAGCTTTCTGACCTTTCCTAGGACCAGAAAAGACAACAAATAGAAGTTTTCCTGAAATCTTTAGTAGCTTCAACATAACATTTCAATGCTCTTACAACATCCAGAGAATGTAAGGATCTCTCCAAAAAATTCTTAGGATTAGGACACAAAGAGGGAAAAACAATTTCCCTATTAATGTTGTTAGAATTCACAACTTTAGGTAAAAACTTAAATGAAGTCTGCAAAACTGCCTTATCCTGATGGAAAAACCAGAAGAGGAGACTCACAAGAAAGAGCAGATAACTCGGAAACTCTTCTAGCAGAAGAGATAGCCAAAAGGAAAAACACTTTCCAAGAAAGTAGTTTAATATCCAAAGAATGCATAGGCTCAAAAGTAGGAGCCTGTAAAGCCTTTAAAACCAAATTAAGACTCCAAGGAGGAGAGATTAATTTAATGACAGGCTTGATACGAACCAAAGCCTGCACAAAACAGTGAATATCAGAAAGCTTAGCAATCTTTCTGTGAAATAAGACAGAAAGAACAGAGATTTGTCCCTTCAAGGAACTTGCAGACAAACCTTTATGCAAACCATCCTGAAGAAACTGTAAAATTATAGGAATTCTAAAAGAATGCCAGGAGAATTTATGAGGAGGACACCACGAAATATAAGTCTTCCAAACTTGATAATAAATCTTCCTAGAAACAGATTTACAAACCTGTAACATAGTATCAATCACTTAGTCAGAGAAACCTCTATGACTAAGCACAAAGCGTTCAATTTCCATACCTTCAAATTTAATGATTTGAGATCCTGATGGAAAAACGGTCCTTGAGACAGAACGTCTGGTCTTAAAAGAAGTGGCCAAGGTTGGCAACTGGACATCCAGACAAGATCCGCATACCAAAACCTGTGAGGCCATGCTGGTGCTACCAGAAACACAAATGATTGTTCCATGATGATCTTGGAGATCACTCTTGGAAGAAGAACTAGAGGCGAGAAGATATAAGAAGGTTGGTAAAAGCAAGGAACTGCTAACGAATCCACCGACTCCGCTTGAGGATCCCTGGACCAGAACCTGGGAAGTTTCTTGTTTGAAATGTAAATTTCTTGTTTGGATGTAAAGTCTGACGGCTTCCCAATTGTCTACACCTGGTATCTGTACGGCAGAAATTAGACAAGAGATACTTCTTTTCATAGCTAGGGGACTATGAGTCCCACCCTGATGATTGACATATGCCACAGTTGTTATATTGTCTGTCTGAAAACAAATGAATGGTTCTCTCTTCAACAGAGGCCAAACCTAAAGAGCCCTGGAAATAGCATGGAGTTCTAAAATATTGATTGGTAACCTCTTGAGATTTCCAAAACCCCTTGTGCTGTCAGAGATCCATAGACAGCTCCCCAACCTGAAAGACTTGCATCTGTTGTGATTACAGTCCAGGTTGGACGAACAAAAGAGGCCCCTTGAGCTGTACGATGGTGATCTAACCACCAAGTTAGAGAGAGACAAACATTGGGATTTAAGGACATTAATTGTGATATCCTTGTATAATCCCTGTACCATTGATTCAGCATACAAAGCTGAAGAGGTCTCATATGAAAATGAGCAAAGGGGATCACGTCCGATGCTCCAGTCATGAGACCTAAAACTTCCATGCACATAGCCACTGAAGTGAATTATTGAGACTGAAGGTTTCGACAAGCTGAAACCAATTTTATACATCTCTTGTCTGTAAGAGACAGAGTCATGGACACTGAATCTATCTTTAAACCTAAAAAGGTGACCCTTGTCTGAGGAATCAAGGAACTTTTTGGTAAATTGATCCTCCAACCATGTCTTTGAAGAAACAACACTCGTTGATTCGTGTGAGATTCTGCAGAATGTAAAGACTGAGCTAGTACCAAGATGTCGTTCAAATAAGGAAACACAGCAATACCCTGTTGTCTGATTACAGAGCGTAGGGCACCGAGAAACTGTGAATTTTCTTTTTTTGGGACAATGAATAAATTTGAATAAAACCCCAGACCCTGTTCTTGAAACGGAACTGGTATCAGGGCCGTCTTTAACACAGGGCAAAAGGGGCCCAGTTTCTGTTGAGGGGCCCAAGAGTCCTAAAAAAAAAAAAAAAAATTTGTTATGGGTCATACCATGTGACATGGGGAACACACACATTCAGTCCTAATACTGTCACAGTCAAAAGTATTCTGTTTATATATTTTTTTTTTTAAATATTGTGCCAGACCGTGCCGGTGTCATGTGACATGCCAAGCTATTGCCATGTGCTGTTTTAGAAATGCACTGTGCAGCACTGAATGCAAAGCCATAACTCAGCATCCAACCATTCCCACTGCATCAGAAAAGGTCCTTCTGGGGTTACCACTGTTACCAGGTCTCTGCTCTGGTGGTAGGGATTGTTTCTGGGTTGGGCTGACTGTAGGCACATGTAGCAGAAAGCTGGAGCGGCAAGGACGTGAGGATTTGAGCATCCGTGCAGCTGCATACACTGCTCTCTTCAGTCTTGAGGCTGTGTGACTCATCTCACACTGTATCCATGCAGCCTTGGACAGACAGCATCCAGTCTGCTGGTCCCCTTAGCCCTGCTCTTTCTGCTGTGGCCCTAAGATCAACTAACTGAAGTTTGTTAGGGGAACAGTGCTTTGTAGAAATGTGTCAGTGGGAAGAATAAGTGAGTGCACACATACCCCTCCCCAGGTAGCGTTGTCTAGTGCAAGGTGAGAGGGAACTTGTTCCTAGCAAAGAAGTGACATGTGCTGCTGTGGCTGATGTATAGTGTCATGCTGATGCTTTACACATTAATGTAAGGTTTATTTTTATAATTTTTGTTTTCTCTCTGTCTCAGATTTTACAGCTTCCCCATAGTAATTCTGCTGCTCCAGTCAGTAAACTTATATTTGTCTGCACCTCCATGTTTCCTCCTCAGTCTTTACCTTGCTTTGCTCCTGTTGGCTGTCCTAAATCTCTTTAACCAGCTAACCTCACACCAGAATAACATTTAAAGAATATTAAATGAATCCACAGTGGAGGAATTTATATATTTATTTACTTATTAGTACTGCTTAGGTCCAGTTTCACATATTGCAATTTTTTTTTTTTTTTAAATGATTAGCCCAGCAGTGGATGATCCACTGCGGGGCTAATAATAATAATAAAAAAATTGATTTAGTTATTTTTTAGGATGATGGGGTGGAGAGCGAAATTGCATGGGGGGGGCCCAAATAATTTTTTTGCCCAGGGTCCAGTCAATATTAAACATGGCCCTGACTGGTATGATTACCCCTGAAAGCTCTAGATCTGAAACACACTTCAGAAAAGCCTGAGCCATCACTGGATATGCTGGAATGTGTGAGAGAAAAAATCTTCTCACAGGAGGTTTTACTCTGAAACCTATTTGATACCCTTGAGAGACAATACTCTGAATCCATTGATTTTCAACAGAATCTGCGCGAGTGTTTTGGAAAAATTTGAATCTGCCCCCCACCAGCTGAGCTGGAATGAGGGCCGCACCTTCATGCGGACTTGGGGCTGGCTTTAGTTTCTTAAAAGGCTTGGATTTATTCCAACTTGAAGAAGGTTTCCAATTGGAACCAGATTCTTTGGGGGAAGGATTCGCTTTCTGTTCCTTATTCTGTCGAAAAGAACGAAAACTATTAAAAGCTTTAGATTTACCCTTAGATTTTTTATCCTGAGGTAAAAAAAACTCCCTTCCCCCAGTGAAAGTTGAAATAATTGAATCCAACAGAGAACCAAATAAATTGTTACCTTGGAAAGAAAGAGATAGTAATCTAGACTTAGATACCATGTCAGCATTCCAATATTTGAGCCACAAAGCTCTTCTAGCTAAAATAGCTAAAGACAAAGATTTAGCATCAATATTGATGATATAAAAAATAGCATCACATACGGGGGGCGGAGCCAGCAGCCGATGGAGCCAGTCGCACATTCTCTGAGCTCCTAGGCCATAACTTACAAAATACCTTTATTTCTGCTTAAAATGATCTAGACCCATGAGTAACTTTTCACCGACAGGTGTATAATGAACAGAGACTCTGACTAAATCGGATTGCATGACTAGATCTATGTATTCTGGGCTCTAGTGGAGAAAACTTCTGCGACACGTGTGGGGATATGCTCAGATCGGCCTCCATTGCTTCTAACTTAGGCTGTTATTGTGTGGAACCTACAGGCGTTGCTATCATGGAGGCGACTCAAGAGTCGCTACACACATTACTCCAGGATCTAGCCCAACAGTTTGAAAACTGCTTCTTGGACTTGTCAGACACGCTGAAGGCAGCAGTAAAGGGAGCAGCTAATAATATATACAACAGAGAGGGCATCGGAATCACAGAGAACAAGCCTCTAGCGGAGGCCTCCTTGCCATTCTCCCTCCGACCTCCTTTGCCTCACGGATCCGAGATGGCGCTGAGTGACCCATCACAAGACCGCAGCGATCAACTGAGAGATCTCTCTGAACCTCCTGAGGTAAATCCTACAGCGGTTCCGGAGCAGTGTTTACTGACTACGGAGCAAGAGTGTGCACCGGGCTTCACACTGCATTCCACAACGTACGAGACACAGCACTTCATTTCTGCTCTGGTAAGCAAAGAGGGGCCGGTCTCTATTACTATTCTACTTACCACGGCAATGGCAGGCTCAGAGGATCTAGCAGTCAGCGCTCCCTCTAACCTGGAGGCATGGGGATCACAATCACCCTGTGACCAGGTACTTCAGCTCTGCAGAATGATCTACCCGTCATACGGCCCTACACTACAGCCACAGACTCCTACTGTAAGCAGATCAGGTCTTAGCGTCCAGCCCCTCTGTAAAGGCATATCACTCAGCTCTTCTAGAGTCTTCAGACCATGTTATGAGCCGGCTTGGGAGACAGGGAGACACGCAACCCTCTTTAGGCTCAGGCAGCCTAAGGGAGTTGGTTGAAGCAGAGGAGACCCCTGACGATAGGAGAGATGAAACCGCAACCCTTTTAAACATCCCTCCATCAAACTCTTTACCTCTTGCCTACCTAGACCCTTATTGAGCTGTGGACTCTCCAAGTTGATATTGCTCCTTACACTACGATACATGCTCTCCCCAGTTTTATCTTCATTTTTATATATAAATATGTTCCCCGTGTCAGTTTAAGTTTCCTGAGAACTTTTCAATACGATATTAAAAAATGTCAGTTAGAATCTCTTATTATTTTAAATTTTATGCTTTTTTAACCTTAACTTTAAAACTACCTTCTTTGTAAAACCTTTATATTATGTGGCCCCCCTTGATTCACGGGTCATCTGTGAATATATAACGAGTGGACATTTCTGTGAGAACATTACAGTTGCCTCAGTTTGGCTGTTTAACTGAATTTCAATGTTTCATAGTATAACTACCAGCAGCTATTAAATGTGGTAGTCTAGGTTTGGTTCTCAGAAATAAGAACCAGGCACATACCGCCTAGTATCTTCTGATAATTCCTGTACTGTATGCATGAACTGTTCTTACACCAACTATATGTTTTGTGTACACTCAATAGCCTGCTACATGCCCCTCTAAATATAGCAATACCGCAAAGCAAGCTATCTTACCACTATGCAACTAAGATGAATGCTGGAGCTGTGTACATAGTATTTAATAATATACTATGTCATTTACTGTATTATGTTCCTTGTTTATGTGCACAGCTATAGAAGGGCTTAAAAAATGACATACCATATCCGTTTTATTGTTTATTGGGAAGAAAGAGAGAGAGATAATAGAAAATGCTGTCAATAGATAAGTAAGCATGTAAAGTGTAATATGCCTGTTAGCTTAGCCATATAAAGTATTCTACAGCTATTAGTCGAATGCCATCTCTCATTTGCTGAGACACTATCTTAGGCTTCTTTAAGAAGCTACAACCTATTTCATACCAGACTGCATATTGCCCTAGTCTACTATTAATCTCCCTCATTCAACTTGAATCTTCAACAGCTTTAACATATAGGTAGAGACCAGGTGTTTACATCCTTTCTTCCACATACCTCACGATCTGTATTTTATATATCATGATATTCCTTAGCTGCTCCATGTCGTTATGTTTTTTATTGTTTGCCTGCGGGGTAATAGTATACAGTATGACACCAAGAGAAATCAGCATTTATTGTTCTTTACCCTCTATAATTATGAAACTACTTGTAACCTATAAAATGATTTTATTCTCCATCCTTTAATGCTATTTTGGGTCAGGGGCTAAGTGTTTTAAGTTGATATATACCATATGGTTCTGTATATGAGGTTCCCCATGCACACCACATATCTTAGAGTAGTCCCGCTATAACCCCCATGCTCTCTGGCTTTAAATTTGCTCCCTGATCTCAGCAAAGTTATTATGACATCTGAAGTTAAATGGGATAAAGTTGACCTAATTACACTTGTAGTTTGAGCTTAAGTATATATTTTTTTTTTCAGGCTCCCTCTATAGAAGTACAAAGGTTTAGATGTGTGTGGTTATGTTCACATTAAGTAATAATCCTATAGTTCTACCTAAACTTACTTCTAGTACTGATATACTAACTGGCTCCGTCCTCCATCCCCCCCCTACCCCCCCTATTACATTTTGAGCGGCTCTCGCCCGCTGCATCCCCCTTCCCTATAAATCTATAGAGATAACTCCTCCCTAGTCTTACCCATATCTATATAGATACCTCCCTCTTCTTTGTATATAGCTGGGTGAGGACCATTTTTACTTATACTATCTTTATAATTCTCTAAAACAAAACCGAAGTCTTTTCTATGTGATTGCCCACATTTCCTGGAAATGCCTGAGACACTAGATTGCTTTGTTTTTCTGATTATGCTGTGTACACATTGGCTTGTAAATGTTTTGGGGCATACCCCATATTCTGTTTATGTTTATGACTTCAATAAAAATTATTTAAAAAAAAAATAAAAAAAAATAGCATCACATACAAAATGATTAGCATGTTGAAGCAAGTGAACATTGCTAGACGAATCAGAGTGTTTCCTGTTGCGCTAAGCTTTCCAACCAAAAAGTTGATGCAGCTGCAACATCAGCCATGGATATAGCAGGCCTAAGAATGTAGCCAGAAAATAAATAAGCTTTCCTTAGATAAGATTCAAGTTTCCTATATTAAAGGGTCCTTAAAAAAAGTACTATCTTCCATAGGAATAGTAGTGCGTTTGGCAAAAGTAGAAATAGCCCCATCAACATTGGGGATTTCTTCCCAACACTCCAATCTAACTGCTGGCAAAGGATACAACTTTTTAAACCTAGCAGAAGAAATAAAAGAAGTACCAGGCGTATTCCATTCCTTTGAAATCATATCAGAAATAGCATCAGAAACTGGAAAAACCTCTGGAGTAACCACAGGATGTTTATAAACAGAATTTAAATGTTTACTAGTTTTAGTATCAAGAGCACTAGTTTCCTCAATATGCAAAGTAATCAACACCTCTTTTAACAAGGAACAAATATACTCCATCTTAAAGATAGATACGTAGATTTGTCAGTGTCAATATCTGAGGAAGGATCTTCTGAACCAGATAGATCCTCATCAGAGGAGGATAATTCAGTATGTTGTCGGTCATTTGATGAGAAGTTTTAAAAGACCTTTTACGTTTATTAGAAGGCGGGATAGCAGACAAAGCCTTCTGAATCGCATCAGCAATAAAATCTTTTATATTTACAGGGATATCATATACATTAGATGTTGAAGGAACAACAGGCATTGTACTAGTACTGATGGATACATTCTCTGCATGTAAAAGCTTATCATGACAACTGTTACATACTACAGCTGGAGATATAATCTCCGCTAACTTACATCAGATACACTTATTTTTGGCGCCAATAATAACCGGAAAGGACATACTCGCGTCACTAATGACTCAACCGTGTGTAAGGCTTCGGCATCTACTATGACGCCGGAAATGACAAAGTTGCGTCATAGACGTATTTTTCGCGCCAATAAAATTCTCACGCCAAGAATGACACAATAAAGTCTAGCATTTGGCGCACCCGCGGGCCTAGTACCACCCGCAATTTGCAAGAAAGTAGACAATTGAAAAAAAGACTAAACCCCAGGTAAGAAAAAAATTTCTATTTTCCCTAAATATGAAAC